>NC_056747.1:186004958-186269958 GCF_019279795.1 Protopterus annectens | reverse complement strand
ACTCAGGTCAAAAGTCTGGTATTTTTAACTCAGTGCTACAGCTGAACTCAGTGTGGTGCCTTCGCAGCCCCTGACACTAGCTGAGGAACTGTCTCATGCCTCTACCGAGACCAGTTTGAAGTGCGGTATGCCACCTGATCCACCTCCCCCCATGCTGGTATGGCACCTCATTCTCACATGGTCGGGTCCGGAGCCACTTTACAGGCACCGGCTTCCGCTGAGACACCTCCGACAACCGAAACCAGGCTCAGACCGACGGCAACACCACCAGTTAAACTCGCTTTTGTATAAGACTACCAACCCTACCATCCTGCAGGACCTCTCCTTTATGCAGACCCTACTGACCTCACTAGGATTCACCATCAACCTGGAGAAGTTCATCCACAGCCCATATGAAGGATAACCTTCCTATGCACCCTTCTAGACATCTTAGCACAAATGGCCTTCTCCCCCTCACAGAAGCAGGCCTTTCTACAGTCTTACTTCACCCAGCTGGCACATAAAACCCACCTCACTGCCAGAAAAATCCTGCAAGCCACTGGGATACATGGCCTCCTGCATCCTGCTGGTACCCCTTGCCAGACTGCACATGAGAAAATTGCAATGGTACCTAAGGAACCTCTGGTGCCAACACTCCCAGTCACTGGAACACCAGCACCCTCTGATTCCTTGTCTAGGGAGGGAGTTCTTGTGGTGGGCTGAGGCTTGCACTCTGAACAAGAGACTTCCCTTTGTCCTTCAGCCACACAAGCAAACCATAATCACAGATGCCTCAGACATTGCCTGGGGAGCTCACGAGGGAACACTGCGAACTCAGGCCTTTTGGGAACAGGGGGTTCAGGGTCTCCATATCAACCTGAAAGAAATGCTAGCAGTGCACAGAGCAATCCTAACCTTCCAAACCAGCAGTCCTCTTAATCAAGACAGACAACACTACTCTCATGTGGTACATCAACAAGCAAGGGGGCACCCATTCTTAGCCTCTGTGTCGCTTAACTGTAAAACTCTGGCAGTCAGCCTCAAATCTGGGACTGCATCTGATAGCACAATACCTTCCAGGGAAACAGTACACCCTGGCAGACCAATTAAGCAGACAACTCCTGGATCCCCACGAGTGACAGTTGCACAGGAAGACCTTCCTAAAGATAATCAGATCTGGGGAAAACCAGACAGAGTTTTTTGTAAGCTACCAGAACCACCAACTGACCAAATTTTGCTCGAGAGTTTCACCCAGAAGCTTGGAGGGTGGGTGCCCCCTCCTTTAACTGGGGCAGCCTGTTTGTGTACGCTTTCCCCCACCCCCGCTGATACCCAGGGTGCTGCTGAAGATCAGAGAGGAAGGGCCAAGGGCTATCCTCATTGCCTCAGACTGGTCGAGGCAGCACTGCTACCCCATGCTTCTCAGTTTGAGCATGCACCCTCCGATCCCCCTACCCCCCACAACAGACCTTCTTGCACAACAGAGAGGGAAGCTACTGCACCCAGACCTGGCCACATTCAAGTTAACTGCATGGTTGATTCCACAGAGGCGGACAACACTTCAGCCCTCAGCAAACAAGTGTTTAGATATTATTAAGCTGGCCCATAGACGCAGCACCAGAAAATCTTATTCCGCAAAATGTAAAAGGTTCACCTGCTGGTGCAGCAGCAGAGGCGCTGACAGCGCCAATGCCACTTTACCACTGGTTCTGGACTACCTGGCAGAGCTTCTAAAAAAGGGGTTGTCTTACTCCTCTATCAAGACTCATGCTTCAGCTATCTGAGCTTATGTCCAGGCAGAGCAGCCTTTGTTCTCTCAGCACCTCTTAAAACAGTTCCTCAGGGGTGTGGCTCACATCAGACTACCTAGAAGGCCACCTGCACCAGCTTGGGATCTAAACTTTGTTTTGGAAAAGTTGACTCTACCCCCTTTTGAGCCAGCATCCTCAGCAGATCTCAAGTGTCTCTCTTGGAAAACTGCTTTCTTGCTAGCCATCACGTCTGCCAGGAGGGTATCAGAGCTCCAGGCCCTTATGGCCACTAAGCCGTTCATCATTTTCCACACAGACAGGGTCTCTCTTAGAATCAACCCCTCCTTTATGCCTAAGGTGGTCTCTGATGTAACCTTCAACCAGACCATACACCTACCTACTTTCTTTCCAAAACCTACCAATAAAAAGGAAATAATTTTGCATACCCTGGATGTACACAGACAATTGAGATTTTACCTTGACAAAACCAAATCAGTCAGAAAAACTGACCAGCTACTGGGGCAGAGGAGAAACCAATTACAAAGCAGACCATTTTTTAAATGGATCTCTCATTGCATACATTTGTGCTATGCCTTCCATGGAAAGAGTCGTCCTAAATCCATCAGGTCTCACTCCACTACAGCAGCCTCTACTTCCACTGTCTTCCTGAGAAGAGTTCCTACCAAGGATGTTCATAGTGTTTCACTGTTACAGTCATTACATTTGGGTAATCTGCTGGCAAGTTGCCCTTAGTAGGCCTGATTAACAAAGTCTTGGATCCTGCATCGGTTGCTGTCCCTTTTTCCATGAAGTCAGGTCATCAGGGATATAAAACATGCAGCCAATGCCAGTATATCAGTCTTTCTTGCCGCGCGGCGCCCGTAGCAGAAGCAGTTCGCAAGTGCCAGTCAGTCGACTCCTGAAATTTTATTTTCGAGTTTCAGAACCAAAGTCTAAAACTTAAAGCTAAGTACCCTGTTGGGGAAACTTTTTCTTGCTCCTTACCGATGTCAGTAAAAGTTAATAATTGCATTACTTGTGGGAAGCAAATACCTCATAAGGATTTTCATTTGTACTGTATTCCTTGCCTAGGCCCTGACCACGACGCACCTTGCTGTTGGTTTTGTGCTTTATTTAATCAGTGCACTATCTGTCGTCGGTACATTTTTGCTTCAAAATATTTTGGTTCTCGGTTTAATTATCCAGAAATGACATCGGTTAGCCATCCGACTAGCGGAATACTGAAAAAACTCAGAGAAAAAGACAGAGACAGGCCATTGAGGTCCAAAACTGCCGACGACGCTTCTCCTAAGTCAGTCGCCAGTTTGCCGGTACTCAGTAAGGCGCTTTCACAACCCCTGATACCTGCTACTTCTGATTCGCAGGCCTCTACTGAGACCCATTCAGAGTCCGGTATGCTGCGAGATGCTTCACATATGGAGCCCGCGGATGTCTCTACCTTGGCTGGGTCCGGAGCCACTGTGCAGGCACCGGTTACTGAGGGTGTTTTCAGGCCTACAGATTTGTATATTAGATCAACGCCATCTTCAAATCTAAGGCCAAAATCTAAATCTATGTCTAAAAAGCCGACGCCTGGGCCACATGTGCAGGCTCCTATGCCTGTGATCTAATGATCTGGATTTGTCCATACCTACTTATGAGGACTCTGATGCAGAGGAGATCATTCCCTCTGCTTCTCCGCCTGAGGATTTCTCTTTTGGGGAATCTTTACATACCTTAAGGGATCATTTCCACTGGGAAAGTCAGGATTTCTCTGAATCCAAAAAGACGCTTAGGGATTTCCTTCTTTTTCAGCATAGGCCTTTGGCTATACCTCCTGTTCTACATGTTGATGATGTGTTTTCGGAATCCAGTATGGCCCCCGATTCCTTGCCCCCAGCCCCTAGCAAATCAGACAGGAACTACAGGGTTCATGACTCCCACAAATTCCTTTTCAAAAACCTTGTTGTGGACCCTGAAACCATTTCTCAGGGGCCCAAGGGCATTAAGGCCTCTACTGCTAAAAATCCTACCCCTTCTGATAGAGACTCCAGGGTGCTGGATAGATGGGATAAAAAGGTTTATACTTCTGCAACCTTAGCAATCAGGGCTTTAAACTGTCAATTCTATATGCTAAAATATCAACAGCATATCATGGGACTGCTTAAACAGAAAATTATGTTGATTTCTGACTGTGTGGAGAATAAAGATTTGCAGGATTTATTGCACTCAGCTGAACAAGTTGGCAAACATACTTTGCAATGTGGTTTTGATTCTTTAGAGGCCTCTTGTAGGGCTGCTGTTACTGGGTCTGTACTTAGAAGGCATGCTTGCCTTAAGGAGCAGTCTCTGCCTGATCATGTTAAAGCAAAACGTTTGGATGCTCCTTTACAGTAGGACCGCATATTTGGCAATAAGGCTGATGAAGTTCTAAAAAAGGTGGAAGATAAAGCTAAATCTATGCAAGCTGTGACAGATTTCTTACAAGTGCAACCTCCTAGATTTAGTAGGCATTGGCCTACTAAGAACTGGCCCTTTCCAGCTCCTTCCAGAGCCACTACAGCCAAACTCAGACATTCCAAAACCACCAGGATTCAGTCCCAAGGGACTTTCAGAACTAAACAATGGGGTGCTTCCACTTCCAAATCTGTGAACAACAAGGCACCACCCTATGGTAAACACTCTCAATGACTTCCCTTTGAAATTACCAAGCACTTACCTCTTAGCCGCCCCCTTTGGGGGGAAAACTGGCTCTTCACTCAAAAAACTGGCAACTTATAACCCCGGACAAATGGGTTTTAAATAGTGTCCCAGGGATACAGATTTCCTTTCCACATGCTGCCAACACCAAGAGGGTGGCCAGACCTGCCCCCAAATCAGTGAGCAGAGGCTCAGAAACAAGTACTTTTCCTCCTAAACATGGGGGCTATTCATCTAGTACCAGAAGAGGAAAAAGGACAAGGTTTCTATTCCAGACTTTTCCTGGTACCCAGAAAAGACAAATCATGGTGTCCAATTCTCGACCTGTCTACTCTAAACACCTTTCTGGACATTCCAAAATTCAAGATGCTGACTCTTCACCAGTTGCTTCCTATGCTAGGCAAGGATGCCTGGTTGGCAACTCTCGACTTAAGAGGCTTACCTGCATATCCCAATCAGGGAATCTTGCAGAAGATTCCTATGCTTCAAAGCAGGCTGCATGCATCATCAGTTCTCTGCAGTGACCTTTGGCTTGTCTACTGCGCCCAGGGTATTCACAAAGTGCCTGGCTCCAGTAATTGCATTTTGCAGGCAAAGAAATATTCAAATATATCCATACCTGGACGATTGTCTAATTCAGGCAGAAAACCAGGTCCTTCTTCTACAACATCTGGCATTTGTAAAAAGACTTCTAACCTGTGTAGGGTACACCATAAATGAAAAGAAATCTCAACTGGTACCCTCTCAAAAAATTACATTCCTGGGTGCAAGCTTGAATACAACTGCCCAGATGGCTTTCCTTATGCCAGAAAATCAAATTCATTTGGTGACTTACTTCAAATAGGCGGCCACAAAAACCCTGCTATCTGCAAAGCAAATACTGCAAGCCTTGGGGTTCATGGCCTCATGCATTCTTCTAATTCCATGTGCAAGACTGCATATGAGGAAACTTCACTGGTACTTAAAAGGTTTATGGAGTCAACATTGTCACAGTCTGGAAACAATGATTCCTATCCTACCTTGCCTGCGCCTAGAGTTCCTATGGTGGGCAGAGGCCTGCCACCAAAACAAGGGACTGCCATTCACACCAACCCCTGCCCCCCAAACCATAACTACAGACAGATCAGACTATGCATGGGGGGCACATCTGGCAGGAAAGTGCATTCAGGGCAAATGGAGCCCAAATCAAATGCACCTTCATATCAATCAAAAAGAAAAGCTAGCTGTACAGAATACACTGACAGCCTTCAAGGACTGCCTTCATCCAGGACAATTACTGATAAAGACAGATGACACCATGGTTATGTGGTACATAAACAAGCAGGGGGGGGGTACACATTCCTACCCCCTCTGCAGACTAGCCATGGCACTGTGGAACACGGCCGTGAGCTACCAAGTACAACTAAAAGCTCAATTCCTGCCAGGAAAGCAAAATGTTCTGGCAACGAACTAAGCAGAAATCTCATGGACCCTCATGAATGGAAACTGGAACCATGGATTTTCAACATGTTCACACGCAAATGGGGGGAGCCCAGACATAGAACTTTTTGCCTCACCCCAGAACTACCAGTTGGACAAATTTTGCACAAGAACTCCTCACAAAAAAGC
This sequence comes from Protopterus annectens, assembly GCF_019279795.1. Taxonomy (NCBI): domain Eukaryota; kingdom Metazoa; phylum Chordata; order Ceratodontiformes; family Protopteridae; genus Protopterus; species Protopterus annectens. The sequence goes on along the minus strand of NC_056747.1, from coordinate 186,263,920 downwards.
CTGGAAAGTGGATGCTCTGAACTTCAGCTGGAAAAACCTATCAGTCTATGCCTTTGCTCTCCAAAGTTCCCACTAAAAGTTAAACAGGACAAACCAAAAATTATTTTGATTGCTCCAGACTGGCCTCTCCAACACTGGTACCCACTCCTGCGCAGTGTGTCACACATTTCTCCGTGGCACCTGCCTTACTGTCTCAGCAGGAGAACCAAATTCTGCACCCTCAGCTCCAAACATTGAATCTTGCAGCTTGGTTAATCACTTAAATTCACTCTTAGCATCCCTCAGCAAACATGTGATGGATGTCATTTTGGAAGCGGGAAGACCTAGTACTAGAAAATCGTATGCTGACAAATGGAAAAGATTCTGTGCCTGGAATCAATCTCAAGGGATGAGCACAGCAGTGCCCAATTTACCTCAGATTTTGCAATAATTAACTGAGATGCTTCATAAGGGCCTGTCTTTTTCTTCCATAAAAATCCATGCCTCAGCCATTTCAGCTCATTACAACACAGACCCCCCCCCTCTCTTCTCTCATCCTCTTCTAAAGAAGTATCTCAGAGGGGCCAAAAACTTGAGACCACCCAGGAGAGCTCCAACTCCTGCCTGGGACCTTAACTTTGTATTGGAAAAACTCACTCTACCTCCTTTCGAGCCAGCTGCAACTGCAGACTTAAAATTTCTTTCCTGTAAAACAGCCTTCCTTTTAGCAAACACTTCAGCTAGAACGATATCTGAATTACAGGCCCTTATGGCAGTGGAGGCTTTCATCATCTTTCATGCGGACAGGGTGTCACTCAGGACCAATCCATCATTCATACCCAAGGTGATGTCCAGTGTGGCTTCTAATCAGTCAATTCATTTGCCAACCTTCTTTCCCAATCCACAGAACAAGGGAGAGCGGATTCTGCATTCATTGGATGTACACAAACAACCTAGATTCTACTTAGGACTAAATCTCAAAAGAAATTCTGAACAACTGCTGGTAGCATTTGCTGCAGGATCAGAGGGGAAAGCTATTTCAAAACAGACCATGTCTAAATGAATAAGCCATTGTATTCATTTCTGTTGTAAGCACCATGGAAAACCTATCCCTCAGGGGATTAGATCTCATTCCACCAGGGCTGCATCTACTTCAGCAGCTTTTCTCAGAGGTGTTCCTACCAGGGATATTCTAGAAGCTGCTACCTGGAGTTCAGTTCATACTTTCGCCAAGCATTAACACTTACCACTTTTCTCTAAATCCAGAGCTGGCTTTGCCACTGCTGTTTTGCAGGGCCTTATAGCTGGTCCTAATGCTGTATAAATCCATCCTCCCAACCTTAGCTTTGGGAATCTATCCAAATGTAATGACTGCAACAGTGAAACATGATGAACATAGTACAGTTGTGTACACTTACCATAAATGTAGATGTTCGAGTGTATTCACTGTTGCAGTCCTGGTTACCCTTCCTCCAACCTCCTGTTTTTCTTTTACTATACCTCTTCTTTCTTTTATTATGCATAAAAGCCTTTTTGGTGTATTTGCTTTTGTTTGGAGGCATATTTTTGTGTTTCTTTTATATATATATATATATATATATATATATATATATATATATATATATATATATAATATTTATTTATTTATTTTTTGCTCCTTAATTGGGGGGCACCTGACATCTGGGGCAAGAAAAACTGATGTAATGGCGTTGGCTGCATGTTTTATACCCCTGACGTCATGGAAGAAGGGACAACAACTGACGCAGGACCCAAGACTTTGTTAATCAGGCTGACTGAGGGCAACCTGCCAGCAGATTACCTAAATGTAATGACTGCAACAGTGAATACACTCGAACATCTACATTTATGGTAAGTGTACACAACTGTACTTTTCCGTTACCAACATCAATCAGACTATAGACCTACCCGTTTTCTTTCCAAATTTTACCTACAAGGGAGAATACTGCCTACACTTGTTAGACGTACACAGAAAGTTACATTTTTACCTCAACAGAACTAAAGAATTAGGAAAATCTGTTTTTAAAGTTACCTTGTCAAAATGGCTTAGAGATTGTATTACCTTCATTTATGATAAACAATCTAAAACTAATATTGCCAGTGAAGGCTCATTCTACCAGATCAAAGTCCACTACAGCTGTTTTCCATTCAAGCGCTTCCTTGGATGAGATATGCACAGCAGCCCATCAGTCAAGAATTGATTAGATTGACAACATCGGATAAAGAAGTTATATTTTACCATAACATTCCATCTGTGTTGTCAATCTTAATCTGTTCTTGACAATCCCCCCAGTCCTTCCCCCTCCTGGGATTCCTGATGGAATGATCTTTGTCCTGGGCTTTTCAATTAGGATGTTCCTTGGATATGGCTTTTTCATAGAGGTTAGGTTCTTCTATTCATCTATATATTTTCTTCTTCTCTAAGATTGCAAACTCGATCTGACATAATGTATGCAGGAGCATTGTGGGTAGACCTTTAGCTTAAGTGTTTTTTGGCTGGCGCAAGCTGTATAACGAACATATGTGTTCAGAGGATCAGAACCATAACCCCATCAGTCAAGAACAGATGAAGGTCGACACAGATGGAACATTATGGTAAGACATAACTTCTTTTTTACCTTAGTCAAAGGGGCCAGTAAATTGGTAGGCCCCCTTTTTTTTTATACATTGTGTGTATATTGATTGTTTCAAGCTACATACCAGGACAATAGTAGGCACTGGAACAACATGGGGATTATTTTAAAAGTAAGCAGAAAAAGGGTTACAACTGTGGAAAATGGAGTGCACAGCTACTAGTTGTACAGATAAAAAAATGAAAGTGTAAGTGAAATTTAATTATTATAAAACAGGGTGGGGGCCTTCACTTGTAGGAATGAAGGGGGTGAAGAGTCTTTTGAATGTAGCATTAAAGCCAGGCACCTTAAGAGCACACCAGGAACAACCTGTGCAGTGTGGAGAATCACGTTTTTAACTCGCATAGCAGTTACAAGAAAACATTAAATGTATATCGCGTTACATCGAACAACATAGTTTTCAGTTCCATTCACAATTCACAAGCAGTTGACCTCCCATAAGGCCTTAAAAAGAAAAAAAAAAGGTGGATTTTTTTTAAAACCCAAAGGGGAAACTTTTGAAGTGACACTACATTTATTCTTCAGTCACAGAAACTTTCAGTATGTTACTGTGTTCATTGTATGACAAGCAAGGACACATACTGCACTGTTTGCATTTCCTGGCATAGTTGCATGATAAGAAAAGATATCACAAATGCCAAAACTTAAGTCTAGCTCCTTGGAAATTAGTTTGGAAGCCTGAGATCTGCATCAGATCAAAGAAGATGACAGCTTTGATGCATGAATAGGATGGTGGTGTCTTTAGTGATCTGAGGACTAGGGTCACAAAGGTGGAAGAAGGTAATCAGGAGCCTATTGGCCACTGCGTCCTCTCATACTTGTTTGTCCCCAAGACATCATTTAGATTCTTGCCTTCCACTTTCCTTAACTAGTGAAGGATCATTGTCATGTACATTAGTAGCTGACAATGACAGGATCAGAAGTCATCCACCCCTAACAACCACTTTGCGGTATGCATCCGTGGGTGTTGGTATAGATCTTAAGGAGCATCCACAGCTTGACCATGCTTAGCCAGCTTATGTAGAGTGAGGTCTTGAGTCCTGTACTGAACGCTCAGTGTCAGTTTCAGCTGGGGAAGTCTACTTATATTGCTTTCTGTGTTGGCAAAGGCTTGCCAGCAAGCATAGAAATCTCCTGTAGATCCCCACACATCATATGAGGATATCCCATACATTAGAAGTTTGTGTCCTGATGACATGTGACAACACTGCCTTACAGTACACAATCTGATGATTGTACAAGCAAGGAACAATGAAAGTTTCTGAGATACCTTGGCATGTTAAAAAGCAGTGTACAAGAGGATGGCCTCTTCTACCACTGAGCTGCTAATGGCTACAAACGCAAAGCACACTTGCTAGCCTTCTTCTAGTGGACTGAAACTTTATTTATTTCTGAATCTTGACAGTCTGTGATGGTCGAGTGTGGAAAAAACTGCTCACCTACCTCAAAAAAAGAGGGATTCACATAAACCAGTTAAAGTGGAGTGTGATGTTTGTACCCTCCAGTTTCTGGAAAATTAGTTGAAACCACACTGCGTCCAGTTAACCACTTATTGATATAGTCTGTATAAAAGCAGGTTGGCACACACCCATACCACCATGTAGGGAAGCAGTACAGGTCTGGCAATGGGACTAGGGCAATCCTTTTATGACTTTTTCCACATGCAAAGGAAGTGACCCCATTGGTGAGCTCCCTTATTTGCAGTTTCAATTCTTTCGTGGAGCCAAAAAAGAAAAACATCTGGTCAGGATCTACAGAAATTTGTGTCTCTGGTGAGAAACTTCCCTTGTTCTTTTTCAGCAGGGCAAATGTTAACTGATTGTGGGCACACACACTTCAGTGGTATTGAAGATTCCTGTATGCCTCCCTTTCCCTCTGAATTCATTCCTTATAACAGAATTCTGAAATACTAGAATTTATTCCTGTTGCCTCTTGCTAGTTGACAATGGTGTGGGTTCAGGCTGTTCAATACCTGAAAAAATAAGATACCAGTCATTGCACAAGATGAGGAAGTCCCTTTCATCTGGCAGGAAAACAGATATGATACATGCAATCAGCTCACTTTTGAGAGAATGCCAATACAGCAGACTTTCTCCATTGAACAGGTTTGAAAGTGCAGCCAGCCCTAAGTGAAATATGGAGTAAGCCACCCCCTATGGGTGGCTTCAACTCAGAACTTCCTTATCCTGTGTAATTTATTCCATGGTCACAACTTCAAAGATGAAATCATTGTATGTTCAAGCCTGTTTAATAAAAATAAAGTTGAAGATGTAGACCTGGAGTTACCCGTAGAATCAAAGCTCGTACTCTGGATGAAACCAATAAACCTTTATTCCACAAAGAACAATTCCATACGTGCTGGTTAAGCGCTTTCAACTGGAAACCCAGCCTTCTTCAGAACAAATAACTTCAGCACTCTTACAACAATATATAGCAAACACATGTAATTCAATTAAAAAAACCTGCCAAATTTGTTAAAGCTATACTGTCCATATTAAAAACTTCATCTTAAAAAAGCTGATGCTTGTAGAAATACATAAACAGTAAAATGCAATAATTGTGTCATTTTAAGAAGCAACAAATAGATCAAATCCATGATTACTATAAATGTTCTAAAGTGATTCCACCACTTCTATTGTAAAAATTCACAAGGTCATCTAACACTACCTATGAGTGTATAAATATTCTATCACATACTCCACTACTACATGAAAAACTTCTATGGGATACACAATTCTATAAATCCTAACTAGAATACATTACCGTCATATATTGTGTGTTCAATCTAATGTATACTTATAAGAATGTATGCTTGTGAAATTGAAGGACCACTATATATAATGAATTAATAATGTATAAATAATACTAAATGAATATAAAATATTATAAAAAATATATATGAATATATATATAAAAATAAATACAATGTAACAATTCCATTAATTACATTATGAGCTATTGTGAGAGTACCAAAAAAGGTTTAATACTAATAAACTCATTTAGTCCAGGTGATCTGGTGGCGTCACATAATATCTGCCACCTACTTTCCAGTGATGCTTTGATTCTACGGGTAACTCCAGGTCTACATCCTCAACTTTATTTTTACTAGTTGCTGTTCTTTTCATTTTTTACAATGTTCAAGCCTGTTTGACAGAATGAAGTTCTGTAATGTGCATTCTGTAATGTGCATTCTGTGAATAGATAGTTATTGACACAAATCAAAACCTGGAACAGCTTGCAAGGCTGTTTCAGAACATAACTTCATAGATTGTTACTAGGCTAACAACTCTGGGGTTGAAGGGGGTCCTTTCTAAGCCTAGCCAAGTTTTCCCAAAAGAATAATGATGTCCTGTATCCCAATAGGACATTGAGGGCCAGGCATTTATAAGCTACCTCTGTCCATAAAGGAGATGGGTGCCAGGCAAGATGTCAGTTTTCAGTTCTCCATACATTGGTCTAGGTTGCTCTTAAATTGGTTAATAACTGAACTCTGCTTCACATGGATGGGAAACCTATTTCTTAAGAGGAGCAAGTCTGTGGGACACACCTCTCCAGTGTGTTCTGTTTAAGCCCCAGACAAAATTCTATTCCCTTGTGCTAGTATTTCTGGTTCTGTTTGACTTGAGTATGCAGGAGATTCATACATGTGGGGAATAGAAAAATCAGTATGCAGACTCTTACCCACCTAGCCAATAACCAGAATGTGACTGATGGTGAGAATTAAATCTTCAACGTGTTCTTTGAGGTGAATACCTTAATCATTATTCCAAACTCAAACACAAAAATAGGAATGGCTTAGACGCCACAATCTCTATTTGCAAGAATCGAACCCATCCCATCAGTGTTATCACTGACCTATACATTAACTGCTTATGCCACAGAAGTAAGCCTGAAATCTCCAGTTGCACCAAAGGACTATCTTATTAAGTGACTCAGGGTCAAGCAGTAGGCAAATGAAGGTTCAAAGATTTAAACCCTGTACCCTTGGAATAGGAAGTAGTTTATTAATATAGCAGAGCTTTAGTCCATTGTACTAACTGCCACTAGAGGAAAACCCTGCACCCTTGCCACAGGAAACAGCTCATTAAAAAGTTGAAGCTTTTCTTCTCTGCAGTACCTTCCAGAGTTCCTTTGCTCCCTCTATATCTTGACAGAATGCTCAATGTCACCAGTAAAAGTTTTCTGCTCATCAGATATACTTTGGGCAATAGGTTTTCCATCACTGTGCAACCTAAGTTAATTAGTTTTAGGTTATCCTGTCCTGTTTCATCCACTTGTTTAGCTCGAGTCTTTATGTATTCCTCTGTGAGGGCGCATACCTCAGGACTGTCTGCTCATCATGATTTTACAATAGATAGAACCATAATACAGTACTGGTTCATTTGGCTGTTTTTTCAGAGAAGTTCTGCACCTATGACCATTTTTGAAGAATTCAACCTTGAGACTGGAACATAATGACCTACAAGCTTTGTGCACCCTCCTTTCAGTGTGATGATTGGCTATGAAGTTTATCTTTTAAATTATTGTTTTCTTAATCACCATCACCCACAGGCTGAGATGTAAGCATTTATTTGTAGGGGACCCAACTTAATCTTTAACAAGGATTGTGTGTCCTTTAGGACTGAACTACATTTCTCCTAATGTGGTGTCAGATTAAATTAGTTTATCTCCTGTTTTTAAGCTCCCGCGCAGCTAATCATCAGCTGCCACCAGCTCCAGTATTCTCCTCATTCACCTTACCCCCAGGCTGTACATGACCCCCATCTTGAGTCAATTGGGGATGCTGGTGCAACAGCATGCTCCTTCAGGAGAGTATGCCCTAACCCACCACCACATGGCAGCCTTGTAATCTCTGCAATGGCTACCTTTGTGAGGTGTGTGCAAGTCTCCCAACCAAAAAGCCAACCATTTGCAGCATGGCGCTTGCCATGGTCTTTTTGCTGCTATAGCAGCAAAGCATGCTGCCTCCCTACAAGGTGGGAGAGATGGTATCAGCCACTCACTTCCAGTCTCACACCTGTTCATTCCAGGACCTGCCACTAGTTGAGCACTGGTCATGTGGAACACAGTGAGAGGTTTATCTCTCTGCACCATGGGGATGGCATCCTTGTTAAGACTTTTGAACCCAGAGGAGAAAGAGCTCTTCATATTTTGGTATGTATCACCAGCTCGGGTTCTAAATTAACAGGTGCATCAGTTAAGGAAGTCAGAGCACTTGTTTGCCTCCTTGGTTATGGTTAAGGAGGGACTTGTGGCTAAGTAGAATCTTAACTGGTAGACTGTTAACTGCATCATCTTATGCACCTAGATGGTCAACTTCCTTTTTCAAAATGCTACTGTCAGTGGCATGGCTTTACTAGTGTGGCTGTTTGTGGTGCCTGATTTAAACGTTTGTTTATTATGGACATTTATGCCATGGCCACTTGGGCTTTGGTTCATACTTTTACTGAGCATTATTTCTTGGGTATGATTCTAGGCGTCTGTCTTTTGTCTTCTCAGCACTTAAGGACTCATCCTTCTACAGCCTTTCCTTTTGGCCTTCCCACAGCTTTGGCCTCATGGGGAGCTTTTTACTGCTTAAAATTATTGGCCATTGCAGAGAGCTTAAGTGCAGGAAAAAAGAAGTTATGTCTTGCCATAACATTCCATCTGTGTTGTCGATCTTCACTAATCCTTGACTGGGGGCTCGGTTCTGAGCTTCGGAACCTACTAGGCCATTTACTGCAGCTCGCGCCGTACAAACTCTTGAGATAGGCTGTACCCATAATGCTTCTCTCTAAATTACCTCAGATGAAGTTTGTCTAAAATAGTGGCAGACAAATAGTAAACAATAAGAGACCAGATCTATGTTCCTATTATGAAGTCAATCTTAAGAGTCTCAGACCGGGGGAAGGAGGAGTGGGGATGTCAAGGATTAGTGAAGATCGACAACACAGATGGAACACTGTGGGTAAGACATGATGTCAGTCTTCACGTAATCCTTGACTGTAGGACAGAGTCTATAGCTACCTGAATCTTGGGTGATCTCATGACAGAATATTCCTGAGCACCATTGAACTGAATGATGCACGCCCCCTAGAGATCTGGTCCAGTTTCTAATGAGTAATAAAGGTATGAGGAGATGCCCATGTAGCTGCTGCACAAATGTCATCCAAGGAAGCTCTAGCATGAAAGACTGCAGAAGCTGCTACAGCTCTAGCTGAATGAGCTTTCACAGGACAAGGAGGTTGGAGGCACTTTGAGTGATAAATAAAGGTGAGACAAATCCCTAAGCCATTTAGCTAAGGTAACCTTGGAAACTGGATTTTCCAAAGAAAGTGAAGAAAAGGCAACAAGTTTGGTCAGTTTTTCTGATATCAATACTTATCGACACCAGCCACCAACAACAGAAAATCCAAAATTGTAAGCTGGAAGCCCAATGATGGATGCACGATAAATGAAACCCAAAAATGAAAACGTAAATACGTTCTTTTAATAGACCATAAAAAACATTTTAGACATAAACATTTAGCGCTTCCATCCACACTATGGTGGACTTCTTCAGAATGTCTAACGCACAATTCTCACAGTTTATTTAAAAACCTTTTGGCACCAAAACTCCATCCACTTTAAATTTTAAAGTGGTATAACAATAAACCATAAACAGTATTACTGTTATCGGACGGCCACCAAAACTAATTCTACCATAACCTGTCATCCAATAATAAAACCTTAAACACACACTTTTAAAAATATGTATGCATAGTGAGCATATTAAACATATTGTAACCAATGCATACAAATATGTAAAAATGTATACGAATAAAAAACATGTATAACTACACATCCTATATCTAATAAAATAGACTATCGTTTAAATGGCTGAAGTACTTTTATAATAAATACATGTAAACATACACATACATGTGTGTGTGTATATATATATATATATATATATATATATATATATTGTACCTGTATGTATATAAGTATGCCTAATTTTATAAAAATGGAGGACTATCATATTACACACAATCTAACAGTCTAACGAACTATTCTGTTACTTACAAACTATAATGTATCCCATATAGATGTTGTAACAGTTAAATATTCGAATCTTCCACATGGTTAACTACACATCTCTATCATCTTTGTCTTGCGTCTTTCTAACGCAGTGTTAAAATGGGTTTTATAGTGATATGTTCATTTAATCCTGGATGTCTAGTTGCATCGTATATTTCCCATAATATTTCCTTTTTATTTAACAATGCTTTGGTGTTCCCACCGCGTGGGTCTACTGTCAATTGATCTGTAATACCAAATTTAAAAGTATGCATTTCATCCCGGTCAGCTATGTGTCTATATAGTGCATTATTCATATCCTTAGTCCTTATACTATACATGTGATCGAATATTCTCTTTTTGAACTGACGTTCCATTTTTCCTGTATAATAACTTGTACATAGCGTACATTTAGCTAAATAAATTATATTTTTGGTGTTGCAATTACCATGTTTAAATTTAATAATAGTTCTTGTTACATTGTCTAGCACTTTACTTTCTGTTTCTAAAATAGCATAACATTGCTTACAACAACCACATTTCTTGGTATTTCTACCTGAATCATTCCTAATTCTTGTCAATGGTCCAGCTTCAAGTAATGGATGTTACAAATGATATACCGAATGCATATATACCAGGAAGAAATGTTAAGGCTTCAGTCGGAAGTCCACATTTTGAAAGATGAAATATCTCGATTGAGAGAGTTATTCGCCCAGATGGACAGCGGAAAACAGCGCATATCAGATTTACCACAGTTAGCATGCACTGAAAGGAGTTTCACAACATCGGAGATACCTAACGGCCAGGGACCTGGTCGCAGTCGAACCAAAGACAGGGTCGTGGAGGATTTGAACAGCAGGGAAGAGGCTATAAATAGAAGTCATACTTCTGACAAGGAATACACTTTTGACTTTTCTATGTTCAAAATGAGTGAAGAAAGCGAACGAACGGGCACAAGACCCAAACACCCTATGAATGTTAAAACGTATTCAACAGCTGTTAACAAGACTCATGTTAACCCCAAAGGTACTGTTTATGTAGTTCTAGCCCTAAGGGTCATAGGACTTCTGAAACTAGAATTGGAAGTGATGTTAATCAATTGGACTGTTTTTTGGCAAAAGATTTTGAATTTAATAATGATAATCAACCTGAGTTACCATCTAGTTCAAGGAATACTACTGTTAAAGGAACTTTAAAAGATTTTATATTTAATTTGGGCAAAAATTTGACAGCAATTAAAGGTATAAAAATAGATAATGCTTATTTGAGTAAATGCATAACAATAAAAATTGTACCAATGGGACTGAGATTCTTCAAAGTCCCTATGGGAGTACAAATGGATGAACATACAAAAAATGATTTTAACACATTATTTGACAAATTTGGTTTAGAATTTATGAGTCTAGTCATCAAGAAAAATGATGAGAAATTGTGTAAATTACTGGCTGAAGTAGAGAGATTGAATAATATTATTGTCAATGATTTATTATTTCCCCAATGTAAAACACTGTATGAAAAGCAGTACAGCTATGCTGATAAAAAGGCACAATCCATATATAATAAGAAAAGTAAAATAATACAGAGAGATTTGAATCAATATTATAACAAATAGGTATATATGTGGAAAGAGAATAGACAACAAGTGAACTACGTCTCTTCTAATAACATTAGAAATAACGGGAATAATGGGAGGTATGAAAGCCAAAAGTTTTACAGGGAAGGACATTATGGAACCAACATAGAGCAGAAGAAAAATTGAAAATGGAGGAAACCGAGACAACAGTGGAATCGGACAAATCATGTAGACTTATGGGGAAGAGAAAATGGCGTTAGATTATTAGAAAATTTATCACATGATGAGCAACCAGAATCTTCCGATGAGATAGTAATGTTGTAACAACTTCAACATCTACAACTATATTAGTATAGATATAAGACAAGAACATTTTACATTACTAGCTAAAGGGATGAAATGTATACCTAGACTTAACTTGGTAGACACAATAATTGAAATCAAGTTATATACTCGCAAACTAAATTTAGCTCTTTTGTTTAAAAACAATTTACAGATTCAAGAACAAGGAGAATTAAAGAAAAAGAGCACATAATGTCATATTTGAAAAATCAGTGACCAATGAGATTTACAAAATAAATAGATCTATAATTAAACATAATGATTATGACAACTTAAATTTGGGGGAAAGACAAGTATTAGAAGAATTAATAGATAATTCGATATAAGAGTTATGAAACCAGATAAGGGGGGAGGGGTTGTTTTATTTAACACATTTGATTATGTCAGCGAAATGTATAAAATATTATATGATACAGGGAATTATGAAACTATATCCATTAACGAGATAAATATAGGATATAAAAGAATAGATCTATGTCTGGAAGAATTTTTACTAGACAATCGTATTACCCTGGATACATATAATTATATGAAAGTGGAATATCCTACATTGGCAAATATAGTGGGAATACATAAAATTCACAACAATGTTAAACAACCCCCCTTTCGTCCTATTGTTTCAGGCCAAAATTCTAAAATGTACCCATTGGGAGTTGTCATTGATAGATGGCTTAAACCAATGTATAATAAAATAACACATCTGGTAAAAGATTTGTGGTCATTTCTTGCTAATTTGACCACTAATGTATGGAAGGAGAATATCATCTTCAGGACTATTGATGTAATCGATTTATTTTCATGCATACCAAAAGAGCAGGGACAGACTTTTGCAATAGTTTAATAAAATTTTCAGAATTGGAATGGGATAGGATTAATTTAATAATGGAACTTATGTCATTAGTATTGGAACACAATTATATCCACTTTGAAGGTGAGAACTTTAAACAAACCAGAGGCGTAGCTATGGGGGCAGCTTGTGTCCCCATCTACGCTAATCTGGTTATGCTGGAATGGGAAACAACTAAATTATTTACCAGTAGTTATTACAAACAAATAAACATACTATTCCAGGTTCTTGGACGATATTTTTGTGTTATGGGAAGGTGATATGGATAGTATAATACCGTTTATTGAATTTTTAATTAGGGATTAGGGCAAAGTAACTGCTGCACTTGTTGTTCAGAGGGGACGTAAACAGATTGCAGCAAGGTTGACCCCAGTGGCAGAAAATCTTCTCCATCACCACAGGATTGTAAAACCACTCATGAGGCATTAGAATAGTTCTGCTCAGCTTGTCTGCTGCCACGTTGGAGCTCCATGGAGTATGTGTTGCTGTGAGAAAGAGGTTGGAAGAAATCGCCCATTGCCAGACTCTGAGGACTTCTCAAAGTGGGTAAGATTTGGTTCCTCCTTGTTTGTTGATGTACCAGACTACTGACATGTTGTCCTTTTGAATTGCCACTGTTCCCAGGAGAAGGACATCTTGAAATACTTGCAATGCCAAAAGCACCACCCTAATCTCAAGAACATTGATGTGCAAATTGGCCTCCAGTTGGGATGAAGTGCCTTGGACTGTCCTTCCCAGGTAATGCCCCCAAATCTCAGAACCATCCATAGTCACTATGGCTTGGGGCTGTGGAAGGATGAAAGGACGGCCCAAAAGAATCTCGTTGGAATGGAGCCACCAAGACAAGTCTTGTTTGCAGTGATTGGTGATGAAGATGCAGTATGACATTGGCTGATTCATTAACAACCTTTGGGAGACTAGAGGCCACTGTAGAATCCGCATGTGTCTGGCCAAAGGAACTAGAGTTATAGAGTCTGCCATCTAGTCTAGCGCCTGTAGGATGAGTCTGGCTGGAACACCTCTGTTTTGAACTATATGGTTTACTTGTGGTCTGATCTTTTGGACCCTCTCTACTAGGAGTGAAGCGATTCCTGTAACAGTGTTTAACAGAGCTCCAATAATTTCCAGCTGTTGTGTAGGTTGTAGATTTGACTTTTCGTAATTTACTGTAATGCCTAATGAAGCTCAAAGATGTAGGGTGTAATCTCATGCCCTTTCGAGTTGATGCCTGGTGGTAGCGGTAAGGAGCCAATCGTCGAGATAAGGAAAAGCTCGAAATCCCTACAGTCTGAGATGAGCTGCTACCACTGCTATCCATTTAGTAAACACCCTGGAGGCTGTGGTGAGACCAAAGGGTAGTGCTCTGAACTGAAAATGACTGGCTCCCAACTGGAGGAGCAGGAATCTCCTAGAACATTTGTCCATTTTTATATGGTAATACACATCCTGAAGATCTGTAGAGCACATCCAATTGTCTTTCTCCAAGAAAGAAAGTATTGACTGTACTGAGGCAATCCAGAATTTGGTTTGCTGAACTGCCTTGTTGAACTGGCTGACATCTAAAATGGGTCTCCAGTCCCCTGTGTTTTGGGCATGAAAAAGAATCTCAAGTAAAACCCACATCCTCTCTGGTCTGGTGGGATTTCTTGGATGATCCTTTTTCGAGAAGTTTTTGAATTTCTATGACTGCTGCTTCCCGGTGACTGGGTAGAATGTAAAGGAGTTTTTTGTGTGTCTTTGGATCTGAGGAAAGGGAAATGATTTAGCCTCTGGAAATGATCCCCTCCATCTGTTTGTCCAATGTCATCTGTAGCCAGGCAGACTGGCGCAGGGATAATTATTCCCCAACTACCTTCAGAGGAAGGCAGTTGGGCCTCCGTTCAGGAGCGCTGGTAGGCGTTACAAGAGAGATAGAGTTTCTGGACCCCTGGATGTTCTTCGTGTTTCACTGTTGCAGTCATTACATTTGGGTTATCTGCCTGCAGGTAGCCCTCAGCCGGCCTGAATACCAGAGTCTTGGATTCCTACATCGGATGCTGTCTCTTCTTCCATGACATCAGGTTGTCAGGGGTATAAAACATGCAGCTGACGCCATTACATCAGTCTTTCTTGCCGCTCTGTTCCAGAAGCAGTTCACAAGTGCCGGTCGGCCGACTACTGAAATTTTCATTTTCGAGTTTCAGAACCAAAGTCTTCGACAAAAGCTAAGCACCCCGTTGGGGATTCTTTTTCTTGCTCTTAACCGATGTCAGTAAAAGTTAACAATTGTCTTACCTGTGGAAAGCAAATACCTCATAAAGATTTTCATTCGTACTGCATTCCTTGCTTAGGCCCAGACCATGACGTCCCTCGCTGTCGGTTTTGTGCCTTATTCAACCCCCGAACTATTCATCGTCGGTCTGTTTTCGCAGCAAATTATTTTGGTACTCTAACTATCCAGAAATGACTTCTGTAAGCTATCTGACTACCAATATTCTGAAAAAACATAAGGATAAAGACAGAGACAGACCGCATAGGTCCAAAATCGCTGATGACGCTTCCGTTAAGCTAGTCGCCAGTTCGCTGGTACTCATTGAGGCACTTCCGTAGCCCCTGATACCCGCTACTTCAGATTCTCAGGCCTCTACTGAGACCCATTTAGAGTCTGGTATGCAGTGAGATGCTTCTTCGACTATGGAACCTGCGGATGTCTCTATCTTGAATGGGTCTGGAGCCGCTGTGCAGGCACCAGCTTCTGAGGGTGTATTGGGGCCTACAGATTTGCATTTTAAACCGATGCCATCTTCTTCATCAAGGCCTAAATCTCAACCCACGCCTAGAAAACCGACGTCCAAACCGCATGGTCAGGCCCATATGCCTAAAAAACAAATGCGTAGAATGGCTGAAGACCTTATTACTTTAATCAGGTGAAGCCAGCCTTCCCCCTCTGAGACCTAGAACTGATTTTCCTTCCGATTCTTCTAATCAGGATTCTGAAATTTCTGTTTCTTCTGATTAGCAGGATTTGCCCTTCTCTACCTATGAGGATTCTGATGCAGAGAATTCATTCCATCTACTACCCCTCCAGAAGATTTTTCTTTTGGTGAAACCTTGTACACTCTTAGGGAGCATTTCCGCTGGGAAAGCCAGGATTACTCTGACTCCAAAAAGAGGCTTAGGGAATTCTTACTCCTCCCTCAACACAGGCATTTAGCTATCCCTCCTGTTCTGGACATTGCAGATGATGCCTTCTTGGAATCTAGCCTGGCCCCAGACACTTCACCTCCAGCTCCCAGAAAACCTGACTGGTGTTACAGAGTACCTGACTCTCACAAGTTCCTCTTCAGGAATCCTACTGCAGATCCAGAGACCATTTCCCAAGGACCAAAGGGCATTAAGGCTACTGCTGCCAAAATCCCTACCCCCCCTCTGACAGAGATTCCAGGGCCTTGGACAGATGGGGTAAGAAGGTATACACTTCTGCTACTTTGGCCATTAGTCCCTTAAATTGCCAGTTTCATATGTTAAAGTAGCAGCTTATTATGGGACTACTTAAACAGAAAATGATTTTGATTCCTGACTCTGCTGAACATAAAGAATTACAGGATTTAATGCATTCTGCTGAACAAGTTGGTAAACATACTTTGCAATGTGGGTTTGACTCTTTAGAAGCATCTTGCAGGGCTGCTGTCACTGGGTCTGTACTTAGAAGGCATGCTTGGCTTAAGGAGCAAAACTTGCCAGATAAAGCTAAATTACTGAATGCCCCCTTAAACCAAGACCACCTGTGTAGCAACAAAGCAGAAGAAATCCTTAAAAAGATGGAGGAAAAAGCTAAATCTATGCAAACTGTTAAAGATTTCCTGCAAGTACAGCCGCCCTGATTTAGCAGGCATTTTAGCCTTCTATGAATTGGTCCTTTCCAGTCTCTTCCAGGCCTTCTCAGTCCAAACCCAGCAACAGCAGATCACATAGGTTACAGTGTCAGGCTACACACAGGCCTAAGCAGTGGGGGGCTCCCACTTCCAAATCTGGAAGTAGTAAGACACCCCCTATGGAAAAATGTCACAATGATTTAACCTTAACTCTTCCAAGACCTGCTCAACTGCCTGCTCCCTTAGAAGGAAAGCTCACCCTGCATGCAAAAAACTGGGAACTCGTTACCCAGGACAAATGGGTTTTAAATATAGTTTCCCAAGGATACAGATTCCACTTTCACACCTTACCAACCCCAAACGGTTGGCCAGACCTACCCCCAAATCAGTGGATAGAGGCTCAACAACAGGTTCTCTCTCTTCTAAGTGTCAGGGTTATTCAACCTGTCCCAGCAGAAGAAAGGGGACAAGGTTTTTACTCAAGACTTTTCCTGGTAACCAGAAAAGACCGCTCCTGGCATCCTATACTGGACCTCTCTATTCTAAACACCTTTTTGGTAATCCCAAAATTCAAAATGCTAACACTTCAACAGCTGCTTTCTATGTTAGGCAAATATGCCTGGTTGGCAACCTTAGATTTAAAGGAAGCTTACCTGCACATTCCTATAAGGGAATCTTGCAGGAAATACCTATACTTCAGAGCAGACTCCATGCACTTCCCTTTGGCTTATCTACTGCGCCCAGGGTATTCACAAAGTGTCTAGCTCCAGACATTGCATTTTGCAGGCAGAGAAATATTCAAATATACCCACACCTGGACGATTGTCTGATTTAGGCAGAAAACTAGGACATGATATTAAAACATCTGGCATTTGTAAAGAAACTTCTAACTTTGCTGGGGTACACCATAAACGAAAATAAATCTCATCTAGTACCCTGCCAACAGATTGTATTCCTGGGAGCAAGCTTGAACACAACTTTCCAGATGGCTTGCCTCACACCAGAGAAGCAAGTTTATATGACAGCCTACTTCAAACTACTGGCCACAAAGACCCAGCTATCTGTAAGGAAAATTCTGCAAGCCCTGGGGTTCATGGCCTCTTGCATTCTACTAATTCCATGTGCAAGACTGCATATGAGAAAACTACAGTGGTATCTAAAAAGCCTATGGTGTCAACATTCTCAGGACCTGGAATTAATGATTCCTATCATTGCTTGTATAAATACAGAGTTCCTTTGGTGGGCAGAGGCCTGCCACCTCAAAAAGGGGCTCCCTTTCAGTCTACCCCCTGACCCCCAAACTCCGACTACAGACACATCAGGCTATGCATGGGGGGCACACTTGGCAGGACAGTGCATTCAGGGCAAATGGAACCTGAGTCAGATGCACCTGCATATCAACCAAAAAGAAATGTTAGCTGTACAGAATTCCCTGACAGCCTTCAGGGACCACATCCTTCCAGAACAATTATTGGTAAAGCCAGACAACACCACAGTTATGTGGTACATAAACAAGCAGGGGGAACCCACTCGTACCCTCTCTGTAGACTAGCCATGGCTCTGTGGAACACAGCCTTAAGCTACCAAGTGCACCTATAAGCTCCAATTCCTGTCAGGCAAGCTAAATTCACTGGCAGACGACCTAAACAGAAATCTCATGGACCCACAGGAATGGAAACTGGAACCAAAAATATTTAACCTCTTGAAGAACAAATGGGGGACTCCAGAGATAGACCTGTTTGACTCCCCCCAGAACTACCAATTGGACAAATTCTGCACAAGGACTCCCCACAGTCAAGCTTGGAAGGTAGATGCCCTGTCCTTTACCTGGGAAAGCCTCTCAGTTTTTTCTTTCTCCCTCTGCCTCTCCTCTCAAAGGTTCTGCTAAAGATCAAACAGGACAAACCAAGGACAATTCCTGTTGCACCAGACTGGCCTCGCCAGCACTGGTACCTCAGACGCCTTTCCTGCTGTCCCAGCAGAAGGGCCAGATTCAGCACCCTCAGCATCAAACCCTGAACCTTGCAGCCTGGTTAATTCCTTGAGCTCTCCAATAGCATCCCTCAGTAAGCAGGTGCTGGATGTCATTCTGGAAGCAAGGAGACCTAGTACTAGAAAATCCTATGCTGAAAAGTGGAAAAGATACTGTTCCTGGAACCAGAGCCAGGATATGGGCACTACGGTGCCCAGTTTACCTCATATTCTTCAGTACTTAACAGAAATGCTCCACAAGGGCCTATCCTTCTCGTCAGTTAAAATTCATTACTCTGCAATTTCAGCATATTATAATACTAAACCACCCCTCTTCTCTCACCCCTTGTTAAAGCAATTCCTCAGAGGGGCTAAAAATTTAAGACCCCCCAGGTGAGTCCCTACTCTAGCCTCGGACCTTATCTTTGTATTGGAAAAGCTCCCTCCATTTGATCCAGCTGCTACTACAGAGTTGAAATTCCTTTCTTGGAAAACAGCCTTCTTTCTAGCCTTCACTTCACCAAGAAGAGTGTCTGAATTACAGGCCCTCATGGCAGTGGAGCCCTTCATTATCTTCCATGCAGACAGAGTTTCCCTCGGGACCAATCCTTCCTTTATACCCAAGGTGGTGTCTAGTGTGGCCCTAAATCAGTCCAGTCATTTGCCTACCTTTTTCCCTAATCCACAAAACAAAGGAGAAAGAATGCTGCACTCTTTGGACGTGCACAGACAACTTAGATTTTATTTGGACAGGACTAAGCCTCTCAAAAAATCTGATCAGCTGCTAGTTGGCTTTGCTGCAGGGGCAGAGGGGAAGGCCATTTCAAAGCAAACCATTTCTAAATGGATAGGCCATTGCATTCATTTCTGCTATAAGCACCATGGAAAACCTACCACACAGGGGATAAGATCACATTCCACCAGGGCTACATCTACCTCTACAGCATTTCTCAGAGGGGTCCCTACCAGGGACATCCTAGAAGCTGCTACCTGGAGCTCTGTACATACCTTCACCAAGCATTACCACATGCCTATTTTTTCTAAATACGGAGCTGGTTTTGCCACTGCAGCCTTGCAGGGCTTAATAGCTGGCCCTAATGCTCTCTAACTTCCTCCTCCCTTCCTTAGTTTTGGGAATCTACCCAAATGTAATGACTGCAACAGTGAAACATGAAGAACATAGTACAGTTGTGTACACTTACCATAAATGTAGATGCACGAGTGTATTCACTGTTGCAGTCCTGGTTATCCTCCCTCCAGCCCCCTGACATCTCTTGGCTCTACCTTTCCTTCTTGTTTGGTGTATTTGAGCTTTCTGGTGTGTTTGCTTTTTGTTGGAGGTGTAACATAACATATAATTCCTTCCCATTATGGGGGCACCTGACATCTGGGACAAGAAAAACTGATGTAATGGCGTCGGCTGCATGTTTTATACCCCTGACGACCTGATGTCATGGAAGAAGAGACAGCATCCAATGCAGGAATCCAAGACTCTGGTATTCAGGCTGGCTGAGGGCTACCTGCAAGCAGATAACCCAAATGTAATGACTGCAACAGTGAATACACTCGAACATCTACATTTATGATAAGTGTACACAACTGTACTTTCTGCAGACCACCTCTGCCTCTAGAATAGCATCTTTCATTGTTACCGCCCCCTGTGCCCCGGGAGAAGTCATTGCCATGTGAGTCCAGGAAAAGCCCTTGGGACTTTTTGAACCATAGCCTCCCACTTCGCTAGTTCCTAGAGAAGAGCTGTTGAGAAGTTTAGAAGTGTTCGCCAACAGCAGAAAGAGTCTTCCCATCTTTCTCACATCTGGCCAGTGTGTCTTTTAACTTGGGTATAAACAGGGATGTTCTGTCATAGGGAGCATTGACTGATGATTTAAATGGCTCCGCAAAGTCACACAAGTGCATCAGGCATGTCTCCTAATGGCTATGTCTGAACCCACTGCTCTTGTTGTCCCTTTGGCTGTGTGGGCAATTAGCCTCATGGACGAGTTAGAAATTGATTCGAGGGTGGCGAGCTGAGAGGTAGCCTTGTCTTGTAACCCTTCGGCTACTGCTCTTGTGAGAGTATCTGACAGCTCTTTAATCAGATCTGTCTCCAACCTGGTGTGCCATGTAGTTCAAAGACCTGTGAGCGAAGGTCGATGAAGCATTAAAACGCTTCCCAAACCTGTCCATAGTGCTAGACTCCTTGTTAGAAGGATGGATAGTAGGACTTTCCTCAGCAAGTTCCTTTTTTGTGGCTGTTGCTACCACCATGATGTCTCCAGGGACACCCTTAGCCCAATGCTGCTCATCCTTAGGGAGAGAAAGGATCTGGTTAGGCCTCTTGGGGTCGGCTTGATAGAGTCAGGAATTTTCCATGCCTGCTGAGCAATCAAATTAATAATATCGTCAGTAGGTGGAGAGATCCAAGAGGTAGAGGGCTGGGCACAAAAAGCCTTCAGGTATACTGATTCCTCTGAGGAAGGCGGGAGGGAAGTCCAGCCACCCTTCTGTTTCAGGATTTCCAGGATGTCCCTGAAGGAAACATCATCGGGGTGACTGGGGGAACCTTCCCCCTCATCAAAATCGGTATCCTCAGTGAAGGACTCCTCCAGGGAGTCTAAGTACTTCCTCTTGCACTTTTTCTTCGAAGGTACTTCCTCGGGTGGATGTTCCAGGGAAGTATCCGAAGAGGAAACCACCAAGGATGTTCTCTCCTGAGGCTTTTGTGCCCTCTGTCCCAGGGATGAGGTCAGAGGAAGCTCTGGTTGAGGGAATACAGATGTTTGGCCTGACAGGGACGGCAAGGACTGGGTGTCCACAATGGACAGGCCCTTTTCCATGATTCAGAAGGCCAGAACCCCCATAGAGGGATGGGAGCCCGGAATCAAAATAGACTCCCTTGGAGCCATGGTCCCACCCAGCACCGAGGAAGCTGCCTCTAAAACAGAAGCCTTGGTCGAGCCAATGAAAGCCAGGGCACCAAGGGGCATGGAAGGCTCTGAAAAAAATGGAAGTTAAACCCTGTCCCTCAGAACCAGAGATGAAACCTCAATCCCAGGAGGCCTCTGGTTCAAATAAACCAGAAGAACTCAAGGCAATTCTTGGTTCCAGACAAGAGACTCTTACCAGAACCGAGACAGTCTGAGCTGGGCAGGTCGGTGCCACGGGCTCCAAAGACTCAACTGGAGTTGGAGGAGGAAGATGAGACAGTGCCAAAGAAGGACAGATCCCAGTGCCAAATTGGCTGAGAACCGAAGCTGGATGTAATCCCTTCGCTGTCTAGAGCTGGTCCATCAGCCTCATGTTGTCCAATTCCGAGAGACTCTTAGTGGATCGAACAGATGATGCTGAAGGAGACCTAGGCGGTCTTGGTTCCACGAACGAGTTAGTTGGTCATTCCGCAAATGGATCAACCAACAAGAGAATATGTGGCTTTTGGTATTGTCCTCAATGTAGCCTGGGTTGGTACTGGCAGAACCTCTGGTACCGAAGCTGTAGGTGTCTGATCAGAAGCAATGGTTGGTGCTGAATCACTCTTGCTTATTGGTGCCAAGGAAACTGTCGACACCGTAGACTGGATAATTTTGCAGGCTGTTCCAAGGAACTGCTCGGTACCGAATGAGAGCATTTCTTAGGCTTAGAAGAGGAGGCAGAGGAAGATGATGAACTGGCCTCAGTCTTCAGACCAGATATGGCCTCTTCTAAGTCTCCTTTCAACAAACCTTTCAAAACCAGCTTGTTTCTCCTCTCAGTTAGTCCTGGCAGAGAAACCATGACAGATGGTGCAATCCTCCTGCAAGGTGGACAGCGTTTAAATAATGCACACAACAGAAATTCCCATCTGAATTGGGCATCTTTCCCTCACACTTTTGGCACCTGTTAAAGTCAGTGAGCCCTTTGAAGATTTGTCAGCCATACCAGAAAAACTCGGCCTAATGGTGATAAAAGTCACACACACACACTCACTAAGAGGGAACAGAGGAAAATAATTTTTTTTTTTTAATTTTTTAATAGAAAAAAAAAAGAAGGTGGTACCAACTATGGTTGCCAGAAGTACCTAAATAGGTAAAAGATAGTACCAGCAATGGTACGTTAAGAAAAACTACCCGAAGGTAGAGGGAAGGGGAAATAGATCACCTAAACGCATGGAAAGGAAGAGAGGAGTGGTTAGAAAAACTAGAAAGTACTTGGGAGAAATATATAAGATAGAAAGTTAGAGAAATCCGAGGAAAAACTTACTTTAAAAAGCTGCCAAATCTTGAAAGAGGTTGGACACATCGGACACAGGAAGCAGCAAACGAGATCTGAGGTAATTTAGAGAGGAGCATTATGTGTAGAGCCTAGCTCGAGAGTTTGGAAAGCGCAAACTGAAGTAAATGGCTGAGTTGGTTCTGAGCCCACAGTCAAGGATTACTTGAAGATTGACAACATCAGATTACATATTTACTCACTGTATGCCCAGCATTCTGCTGCCATTCCCATGTGTTTAAAAGGCTTTTCCATAATGCTGTCTTAAGATAGATTTCCTGTAAGTTGGGCACATATATACTTTTATATTTCTATGTCTTTTAGGTTGTGCTTGTGCAGTGCATGGCCATTGAGTTGGAAATGCCTTCCAAGTCTATCTTCACCTGAACTTTGGTGATTAAATAGGCACATCAGCTACTACAGATTCTAAATGGGTAAGCTTCGGATGCTGTAAAGAAATGTGTTGGTGTTGCTAGACACTGTGGATGCTGTCTGGGAACTTAACAGGGCAGTGGTCGTTTACTTCACACTGGTCCATCTATATTTAGTACAGGGTGCTGCCATTTGGCCTGTCATCTTCTCCAGAGTATTTGTTCTGATTTTAGCTGCAGTAGCAGAGGCCTTACAGAAAAATGGTGCCCAGGAGTTTCTTTTCTTTGACAGGTGACCCCATCAAGGAGCTATAAATAGTGGTTCTTCATCCTTTAATGGTTGCAGATCTTGGGAGTCACCATGAATGTGGAAAGAGCCTCATTAGATTACCTGTAAAGAAATCTCTTCAAAGGTGCCAAGTTATAGGAAATGGCTTAGTTATTCTTAAAGCAGAGGTGGGTTAAAGCTAATACCTTTCTTTGCTACTTGGGCTTAATGGTGGCCATGAATTTCAGTTTTCATTTTACTGCCTTCATAACAGGGTCCATCAGGGGATGTAGGATGCTATCAGGTGCAGAAAAATAAAGTCACTGCAGATCGCTGTTAGTAGATTCTGGAATAGTGAACTCTCAATCATTTTCATTGTTGGGTTTCCCATTTTACTACTGAGCCCACTGCAGTTTGGAGTATTAATTTCCTGGCTTGGGGTCCCTCCTGATGCAGTGTAAGTAGAATTCCTGGAAAAGGGATACATGTAAAAGTTTGAGTTTGGATGGCATTTCTTGTCATTCATTGTATAGGCAGAGTCCCTTCTATTCAGGTCTTGGATAACATAAGCAGACAGGGTGGAATGCACTCACACCTGTGAAGAGAGACGGTTAACCACTGCCTTGGATATCACATTGTCAGCCATTCATATCATTCCTCCGGAGGTCTTCTGGAAATTGAGGATAAAGGGATATGTATGGGGAAGGACTTGTGGGACTAAGGCAGCCCATAGTTTGACATGTTCACCACAAAGGAAAATGTGTTTCTATCCAGTTCTTTTCACTTCAGTGGAGCAGGAGGGATGCACCGTGGATGTCTTTTCATATCACTGGTAGGGAATGCTTTATTTTCTTTATGCGTCTTTACCTGCTTTTGATGAAACTTTTCCCTCTTTCAAACTTTGAGGTTTGTGACTAGCACTTTTCCCTTTCATTCCAACAGGTTTACTGTATTTAAAGGGAAGTTTTTGTATTGGAAGGTGCTGGTTTTGATGGCTGTTACCTGTGCTCAAGGATGGTCAGAACTACAGTTTGTGTTTTTCTGGGGATGATACTTTTTTTTTTTTTAATTAACCTTTGTTTCTTACCAAAAGTGGTTTGGTAGCTTTTGGTATCTCACTGAATTCACCTGTTTAATTTTGGGAGGGCAGAATTCATGAGAGATGGTCCTGCATGCAGTTAATGTACATCTCAAACTCCAGTATAACCCGGGGAGGGTGCATGAGTTCCTCTTCTTGCACCAGGTAAGGAAGACTTGGTTATAGCTAAGCAAACATATCAAATTATGTTGCAAATTGCATTATTTTGTCAGTGGAAGGGGCGGCTAACTGCACTTTGACTGGAACTGTCCAAAACTACTTGGGCTGCTTCCATTTCCTGTTTGAAAATGTATCCCTTTTATTTGTAGATCTGATATCCATTGTTAAGTTTTCATTTTATACTTTTCCAATGGCACTTGGTCAGACAACTATAATTCCAGGTGTCTGGCATCTTGATACTTCAGAATTTTCCCCTCACTGGGATAATATTTGGCACTGTATGGTATTATTTCTGCTATTCTTTGTTGAGGGGGTCTCTTAAAGATCAGCTGCTGTGAGGAGGACTCATCAGTGGTACATTTCTGTAAGGCCATTGTAGGGGACTCTCTTTTTTGTAAAGAGAATGTGAGTAGTTGTTTGATGAGGGTAACAGCCAAGAGAGATAGAGGTGCAGGGGCCCTAGATTTCATTATGTTAATGGAACACAGTCACCTGCTTGGTGGGTGTGAGATATTTACCCTCCCAAACAGTTTCTTCAAACTGATTTCTGTTTCAAGTCCATTTGGCTTTTCTGTCACCATACTTATAATCTATGAACCTATACTTATAATGAGCCACCACCATGTTTGTCCTCATATAGAAATACAGATATTTCAGGCATGGACAGTAATTCTCTTCTAGTCTACCAGTAATACTATCCTTTTCCAAAATCAGGATGATGCGATATTAACTGTCATTTCAATTAAAGTCCAACATACAGCCAGAGTTTGAGCACCCCACCAAAGCCAACCATAATTTTTCTTACCCTGACATCTCCGAGTTACTATATAAGGACAATGTAGAGTCGATCTTCTACAGTTTTTTCTTGCCACGTTTATTACAGTCTGTCAGGCTAGGGCTAGAATGGAACAGCAGGTAAGTACCCCTCAGGAAATTTTCATTATTTTCTTACAGAATTATTAGTAGAAGCTTATTGTATAGTTTTAACTAGCTTCTGCTGGGTTTGAGTCATACATATTCAAAGGTCTATGGATGCTGGCCAAAGCAGGGAATTGTATGCATACAATTTCAAGGGCAGATCTGGTAAGTTTGTTGTTTAGGCCTCAGCCATATCACCTCGTCTGACATTTGTAATATTTCAGGGCCAAGTCTGTAAAGGCTGGAAGAAAGACTGTGGTTGTGCATCTAAAGTGCAGTAAAGTTGTCACATGCATCTGCTGTTTGTCTGTTGCATCTATTTAAACAATTTGCAGAGGGGTTGATGTAATGGTTAAGGTGTTTACCTCACAGACAACAAGGTACAGGGTTTGCTTCTCACTTCAGATACATTTGAGATGCACAGCTAAACTTAAAAAGGCTTCTATGGTCATTAGCCTTGTATACACCTATATGTCTAGCCAAAGGCCTGACTTGTCAGTGGGCACCCCAGGACCTTATTGGACTATAGCTACCTTTACTTAAGGAAGGTGCTCATGCAGTCTGTGGACTCAAGCCTGAAGGAGTCAATAACTGCTGATAAAGCTCCTCAGCAGTTTATCATGTCCAATGATTCAAGCACATCTCCTGTTATGAGTTTACTGCAGAATTTTCTGATGAAAATTACAGTTGGAACCTAGAAGCCCTTACTCAGATCCCTTGCTGATGGTGCCTCCAGTCTAGTTTTCATTGATTCACAGTTTATGTATTTTTTGAGACCCTCCTTCAAGTATGGCAGTTCAGGCTGTCCACTTCCACTGAACATTTTGCACAACACAGGAAGGATACTCATGCATTTTGACAAAATACACCACTGTAGCAGATGTCGTCCAGCAGAGAAGGATGACTTGGACTCACTTGCAGATGTCCCTCCCTCATTATGATGTTGATAGTGAAGATATGCTGGATCCAAACTTTCCAGCTATTTGTCCTTCAGTAATGCATTCTCCTCCCTGGTTTTCAACACTTAAAGGAGGGGCTTTTGGTCTTCCAACTCTCTTGCAGCATATCGCCCTTACAGGGAGTACTGCATGATGTCTTCAGAGAAATGCACAGCATCTAGCCCATAACACCTGATGGATTATATATGGTCTAGGGGCAATATTTCACTATTATTTATTTATTTTTTTTTTTTAAGAGAAGCACAGACATATCTGGATAGCTTATCACTAGAAGCAACCAAAGCAGCTAAGTATGGCCCCTCCACCTCCAAAGTAGGAATACCCAGCCAAACACGGAGAGTTGACTGGTAGAGACCTAGCTGCTTATGAATACTGAACTGCCAGGTTTATCTCCGGTTCCAAGAACACATACTTAAAAATGTGACACAGCTGAATTTGGACAAAGGCAAATCTAGAGCCACCTCAACCCAACTCTTCAGATGTCTTTGTAGTTGTGGAGTCACAGCATTAAGTGCACCTATGATGCTTTATATACAACTCCTAGACCTGCTGCTACTTGCCCAATCTTAGGGAGGCATACTTGGCTTCACATTGATCCACTAGCAGCTAAAGTGCTTAATGCTCCTATTGAGAGAGAGTTGCTCTTTGTACCTAAAGCATATTCTAAGACTCCTGGAAGCTATAGTCCTGTTCATAAGCTAAAAAACAAGATGTCATTTTTGACTCCATTTTGCATCCATCAAACAGAAAAATACATTAGTTGTACTGCACTTAAATTTACATGGCTATTTAACATCAATTTTGAGTGGTTTCTGTTGTATTTTTACTGTGTTTTCTCAGAATTTAAAGTTACAGCTATTAATTGAAGTAGTTATACAGTTTGCACTGCATTTCAAGCATTTTCAATGGTGTTAAGTGAATTAATTTTTCTTTAGTCACTTTTCAGTTACAGCAGATGGTCCTGCTGTGAGACTCATCTAGTGCTTGTAGTGGCTCTTCTGGTGTCAGCAAGGCAGTTTCTGTAGTTCTGTGATAATGAACAGTATTGATTAAAGTTTTAGCTGTTTTCCACCGGTTCTTTAATTTTATATTGCCTGGAGCTGCACTTAGCACAAAAGTGTTTAAAATGTGAACTCCAGAAGTTTGCAGGCACTTTCAGCTATAGTGTTTTTCTAAACAACTCACCAAAAACATATAAGTGACTGATTCTTGCTGCATGCAGGTGCAGCACACTGTGCATGGCTGCATAATGCACAGAGCTTAACAACTCTGCATTTCTCAACTTAGCCCGCTGCTGCTACAGGTAAGCTCAACACTACTTCTACGCAAGGTTCCCAAAGCTGTGCATATAATCTGAAGATGTCCATCTATTCAATGTTGCAGTATTCTTTACATATGGGTTGCATTCTGCCAATCGACCTGATGTCCAGCCTGTATACAAAAGCTTATTGCAACTGCCAGTACATGGGACGCTGCACAAAGTCACTGAAAATGTCGGCCATAAAAGGGACGTCTGCACATGCCACCCTCAGATATTTTTCACTGCCATTGGGAAACGTTGACTCTTACGTTCAGTCTGTTGTTGGATATCGTTGGTTTCACCTTCCAGCTTCAGATAAGTGCCCTTTAGGAGATTTTATTTTCTTGCTACTGCTTTTTGTTGTTGTCAGTTTCATCCAGGAAGGATAAGTGTAGGTGTGGAAGGCAAATTCCACATAAGGATGGTCACGAGCTTTGCTTGTTCTGTTTAGGGCCTACTCATGACCACTGCCCCTGTTCTGTCAGGCCTTTGTGCCTAAGACGTTGAGTAGTCCTCTGTCAGCCTTAAATCTTTACCTAGAAAATCAGAGACTTAAATGTCTGGCTAGGGATGCAAGGGAGGGTTCTGTGAGTCCTTCAGCTGAGCTGTCTTTGAAGAGGAAGGTTAGCAAAGTTAGGCCTGAATCCTCTTCGGCTACGCCTACTCCCTCCAACATACCCCTTGAAATTATTGAAAACCTAGTGGTGCATTCAGAGGTGTGGTTCTCTTCTTCGATGGGTACCTCAGCAAAAGCCATCAAGGGTGTGGATCCTAGCACGTCCGAGGCCGTGCAGATTTCCAGTTTGGATGACTTGGTGGAACCACGGCTTATTCTGGAGGACTCTGGAACCGCTCCTCTCCCTCTGTCTGTCTAAAGAAGTTTTGGATGTAAGGCCTATGTCCAGGCATTCTCCTCATCAAGTCAAACCTGTTAAGAAGAAGCAGAAGTCTAAATATTCCACAGTTCCTTCCACCCCCTCTGTCGGACTGAAATGTTTTCTCACAGGGTGTCAGTAAAGCCTTGATGGCTTTAAAACCTTCAGCTTCTGCTTCCACTGTTCTCTTGTCTGCTTTCTCTTTGTCTCCAGTGTTGGCATCTGGATCACCTTCTGCGCAGGCTGCTGAGTATCAGATTCCTTTCTTGCTTCTCTGGATCTCAAGGATGCCTACCTACATATTCTTATCCATCCTCAGTTCAGGAAGTTCTTGGCTTCTCAATGAGTTCTCTGCAATTTCAGTTTTCTGCCTTGCCTTTTGGTCTTTCTAGTGCTCCAAGGGTATTCACAAAGTGCCTAGCCCCCAGCCATTGCCTACCTAAGGGTGAAAGGGCTTCTGGTTTCCCCCTACTTTCTTTACATTCCCCAGTTAAACTTTTTCTTTTTAGTTATCAGTAAACCAAGATAAAGCTCTAGCGAAAAAAGGTATCCCAGTAGATACACTGGAATTGCCCACTTGTAAAATAGAGGCGAAAAGGTATTTAAACTGCCACTTTTTGTCTGCTTCAAACTAGGTATCTACCCAGAAAGGACACAGCTGAAATCAGGTCTATAGATTGTTTTTCCCTACTAGATTCTAATAGTATTTTGTTCCAACTTGTCCACACTTTGTTAGGAAGAGAGACACTAGCTTGAAGGAACTGTTTGAGAAAAGAAGTGACTTAAGGTTAAACAAAAGGAGAACAAAGCTTGGTACCCACCAGTGTGGGAGTTGTAAGCAGTGTTGTGCTATGTTCAACCAAGACACACTGTACATCCCGCTAGGAAATTCAAATTTAGCTCCGCGAACTATTACAACTGTGGAGCTAAAGGGGTAGTTTATCTAGGGGTATGTGTAACGTGCAACAGTTTTTATGTGGGCAAAACTGAAAGACATTTGAGAAAAAGGGTTTATGAGCATTTTTATGACATCTCTAAAGCCAAAGAAAGTAATGCTTTTTACAAACATTCCTAGGTTTGCAATAATATGCAAATTAAATTTATGGTTTTAGAGCAAGTTATTCCGGATATATGGGGAGGCAGCTGGGAAACTAGATTAGAGTACCGTGAATTATACTGGCAGCTCAGGTTAGATTCAGGAAGGTTTCCTGGTTTGAGTGAGAACATAAACATTAATAGTGTTCTGAAGCTGAGAATGGCCCATCTATAACACTCACCATATGTGTTTACAACATTTTTAACTATTTTATTTATTTGTTGTTATAGTAATAGATGTATGTCATTATGGACTACCTATGAATTGTGATCACCAAACATGTGGTTCTGTCACAATACAGGGTTAGAACCCGTATTTAATGAGAACAAATGAATATTATAGTATTTTAACTATTTCATTTAGATCGGCAGATTTGGTTTTTATGCATATTCAGATTTCCTGGCTGTACTGTTTAGTGTTTATTAACGTGCACCCATTATGTACATAGATTGTTTTTAGATTGTATTTTTATTTTCACTTTGAGTAACATTTTGAACACATTGTGGTTTTATTTTAAAGTTTTATTATAAAATTGACCAATCAGGAGGGTCATGTGACACTTGTAATTAGTATTTAACAGCTGTAACTTGAGTCAGTAAATGTTTTGTCACCTTGAAAAAGCTCGGTAATAACTGAGCAAAAGCACTTGGTTTTATTTTTGTACAATAAAGTCTGGATTGTTATAGAAACATTTACTGGTTATTCCGGGTCATGTCGCTGCTGGGCAAGTTCTTTTTCTTGTTTATTCTCCATTGGTTTTTGAGATTCTAATAACTCCTAACAATTTGGCCATTTAGACAGTTACTCTGCAATCTTTACCCTGGGGGGGTTCTATCCCGCTCCGTTCGCTACATTCACTTTGCTCCCCTCCCTGCCCCCTATTCTCACCCACCCCCAGTACCTCTACATTTATTTTTAGCCGTAACCCCACCCCTAATTACCACCAATTAGGCTACACCACTAGTCATCCCCCTCCCCCTACATCCAACACAGTCATGCTATTACCTAATATAATAACAACCCTAACCTGTGTAGTTCTAGCTCACATTACATCCTACCAAGGCTCCACAGTCACATGTCCCAACAGCTTCCACTGTACTTTCTCAAACCTCCCTCAAACATTTATGCTATAACTACACAACCCCTGCCACCAAAAACATCCTCCCAATACACACACTCCATTACCAAACACCCAAAACACTCAAAAATAAAATATCCCTAAGCTACAATAAGCAATTTACTATGTATAATAAAACATATCCTAAACACCCTCTATAAACTAGCCCTCGCTGGAGACATCCATCCAAACCCTGGTCCTCCCAAATCTAACCCAACCACACCACTAACCCTAGTCCAAGCAACCCCCCCACAACTCAACTGCTAGCCAACAAAAAAAAAACAGCCCTACTTATAATGTCCCTAAACATCAGAAGCATATGCAATAAAATCCAAGCACTACATGCCAGTATACGCATATATTCCCCAGATATTCTCTTCCTAACTAAAACCTGGCTCAAACCTCCCATCAAAAGTGAGGAAATACTTCCACCTGAATACATCCTTCGCATAGACAGATTGTCCAAAAAAGGAGGTGGTATAGTATTGATATTTAAACACCACCTCAATATTCAACTCCTGAACACATCTGCCCCTCACCACAACAATGAAGAAATCCTTTATGCCAATCTCAAACTAAACCCAAACAAAACAATATCATAGGATGCTATTTCCCACCAGGGCAAAATATTACCTCCCTAGAAAATCTCTTGAGCTGGGCTACTCTATCTCTACCCCAGAAAACCATCATTCTCGGCAACTTTAACATTAACTGGCTATCCTGTAATAACAATCTCCCAACCATTCACCTTAATCTCCATGGGTTCACTCAACTCATCCAATCCCCTACCTGAATCAGCAAAAACCCTAACAGTCATACCTTACTTGACTGGATCCTAGTCAACAAAGCCCCTCACTCTTACCTAGCAGGCTGCTTACCTGACAGTCTTAGTGACCACTCCCCCACTTTCCTAATTCGGCACCACACAAACAGTCTGAGGCCCATTATCCACAGGCAAGTACAGAACAAGTCCAACGTCAACTCCAACTCCATCTCCTCCCTGCAAAAAATTAACTGGTCACCACTAAAATACCTCAACCTAAATGAGGCTGTCCACTTCTTCAACAGCACCTTCCTCTCCATCCTAAACACCCATACTCCTGTAAGAAATGCCAAAGTCAGATCCAGGCATGCCCCATGGTTACAAAAGACGACCAGAACCCTAATGAAATCCAGAGATAAGGCCTGCGAGCACTGGCGACTAACAAAAAAATAACTTGGACGATTATTCCTTGAACTGTGCAATAAAGCAAATACAATTAGACAAATCCCTACTGTAAATCCACCCTAAACTCTACCAACCACAACCCTAAGCAATTCTGGTCCACTATTAACAATATCCTCCACCCACGGAGGGTCCATTCCCCCCTCCTCCAGCAGTATTGCTGAATCCTTCAACAAACACGTCACTGAAACTATAACATCTCTAAACAAACAACACTTCCCTACAACAGCCCCCAACTCCTAACCCTGAACCCCCCACTCTTTTTTCTTCACCTCAGTACCTACCTCCAACATAAAAAGACTATTGTCAAAACTTAAACCCACCAAACTCACAGCTGACAACCTCCCCTCTGAATACTTGAAAACTGCAGCTGATACACTAGCCTACCCAATTTCAATTCTAATCAACCATTCCATAACAGAAGGCAATATTCCCTCGATATGGAAAATATCCCACATCATTCCCATCCACCGACCTCTCCAATTATCGCCCCATTGCTATCCTCTCCCCTCTCTGCAAGATACTTGTAAAATATATCAACACCCAAGTCTCCAACTACCTCCTAGCTAATAATCTTCTCTCCAAAACCAAACATGGTTTCAGGCCATATTACAGCACCACCTCCTCTCTGCTGTCCTTCAACAACATTATACTTCATCACAAAAACAATGGCCTCTTCTCTACTGCCGTATTTCTAGATCTCTCAATGGCCTTTGACATGGTATCTCATGAGCTACTACTCTCTACTCTCCCCAACCTCTCCTTTTCACAATCAGCCTGCAACTGGTTCCACAGCTATCTACATGGATGTCAGCAGTCAGTAATCTGGGAGATAACCTATCACCTAGCCTCCCAGTTACTCTCGGAGTTCCTCAAGGGTCTATCCTTGCCCTCTGTTATTCTCACTTTTCACTAACAACCTACATACTGCCACCACACAAACATCTCTTATACAGTACACAGATGATTCTACTCTCATCTGCTCTGCCCCCACTCTACCAGAACTACAACAAATCACACAGGAATCATTCTCTTCTGTAGAAAGCTAGCTATGCAATGCTCAGCTCCTACTCAACCCAAGTAAGACAACACTTCTCCTTTTCCAACCTTCCAAAACCAACCAAAACACCCCCCACTTCAACATTCTCTCCAAGACAATACCATCTCTCCATCAGAAAACAAAAAATGAGTGTGGAAATAGACAACAAACTTAAAATTGACAGCCACATATCTCTCACAATAAAAAAGTTCACAAGAAACTTGGTGCATTATTATCGAAGCCGCCAATTCCTAACCAAGGCAGCTAGAATCTCCATAGCCAATTCCCAGCTAATCTCCACCCTACTCTATGCATCCTCCATACTTACCAACCTTAGACAGACAGACCTACACAAGCTAGATGCTTGTTACAACAAAATTGCTAAACTTGCCACTGGAACCTCCTACTGCAGCCATCATTGTATCTCCCTTAAAGAGCTAAACTGGCTAGAACTCCCACAACTCCTTCACTGTAATCAACTGACCCTGGCTCATACACTTATTAACCACCCCCATAAAATCCCTTCCCTTCAAACCCTTCTCCAACCCTATCACTGCACTAGGACCCTAAGGTCAAGCAACAAAAATCAACTCACTGTTATCAAACCCAAAAACTCAGCAGGAGAAGCCATATTTTCATGTACCAGTCTTCCACCCTCTATAACTACTCTACCTTCCAGCAGCCTTTTCAAGACTGTGCTCAAATTCCACTTAAATTTGCACTGGCTTTGTCCTTGTTCTAATCCAGACTAACACCCCCACCCTTACCTCCATCCCACCTAGACTCTTAACCCAACAATACTACCGCCAGTACTAACCACAGTCAGAATTAGCTAGATGTTCTTCGTGTTTCACTGTTGCAGTCATCACACTTGGGTTATCTGCCTGCAGGTAGCCATCAGTCAGCCTGAATACCAGAGTCTTAGGATTTCTGCATGGATGCTGTCATCACTTCTTCCATGACGTCAGGTCATCAGGGGTATAAAACAGGCAGCCAATGCAATTACATCAGTCTTTCTTGCCGAGGAGGAGCCCGAAGCAGAAGCAGTTCGCAAGTGCCAGTAGGCTGCTACCTGAAATTTTCATTTTCGAGTTTGTAATCCTGAAGTCTTCTAAAGCTAAGTACCCCATTGGGGATCCTTTTTTCTTGCTCTAACCGATGTCAGAAAAAGTTAACAATTGTCTTGCCTGTGGAAAGCAAATACCTCACAAAGATTTTCATTCTTACTGCGTCACCTGTTTAGGCCCAGACCACAACGTCCCTCGCTGTCGGTTTTGTGCCTTGTTTAACACCCGAACCATTCATCATTGGGCTATCTTTGTCACTAAATTCTTTCACTCTCATTCTCTGTATTCCGAAATGGCTTCGATAAGCCTTCCGACTACCAATCTTCTGAAAAAAATCTAAAGATAAAGACATTGACAGACAGCATAGGTCCAAAACTGCCGAAGACACTTCTGATAAGCTAGTCGTCAGTCCGCTGATACTCAGTGAGGTGCCTTTGCAGACCCTAATACCTGCTTCTACAGATTCGCTGCTGAGACCCATTCGGAGTCTGGTATGTTGCGAGATGCTTCTTTGACTATGGAACCTGCAGATGTCTCTACCTTGGATGGGTCTGGAGCCCCTGTGCAGGCACTGGCTTCTGAGGGTGTATTCTGACCTACTGATGTTCGAATTAAACCGACAACTTTATTTTTAGCTATAACTACTGAATTTCTGAGGCCCAGAGTACGCACTACTCCTAGAAAACTGACGACCAAAGCACATGCTCAAGCTCCCATGCCACAAAAACAAATGCTAAGAATGGCTGAAGACCTTATTACCCTAATTAGGGGAAGCCAGCCTTCCCCTGCTAAGAGACAAAGAATTGAGTTTCATTCTGATTCTACAGACCAGGAGTCCGATGACTCTGACCCTTCTGATTATCAGGACATGCCCTTATCAACGTATGAGGATTCAGATGCAGAGGAATCCATTCCCTCTGCCTCCCCTCCAGAGGATTTTTCTTTTGGTGAAACCTTGCATACTTTAAGAGAGCATTTCCGCTGGGAATGCCAGGACTACCCTCAGTCCAAAAAGAGACTCAGAGAATTTTTAGAGTTGCCTCAGCACAGGCCTCTAGCTATACCCCCTGTCCTGGATGTTGTAGATGATGTTTTTATGAAGTCCAGTTTTACTCCAGTTACCTTAACCTTGGCACCTATTAAACCTGACAGGTACCAGAGAGTACCTGATTCCCACAAATTTCTCTTCAAGAATCCTACTGCGGATCCAAAGACCATTTCCCAAGGACCTAAAGGTATCAAGGCTACTTCCTCTGCAGACAGGAATTCCAGAGCTTTAGTCAGATGGGGTAAGAAGGTATATACCTCTGCAACTCTTGCCATAAGGACACTGAATTGCCAGTTTCACATGTTGAAGTACCAGCAGCATATTATGGAACTAATTAAACAAAAAATGGTGTTATTCCCAGATTGGGCAGAAAATAAAGATTTACAAGAGCTAATGCATTTTGCAAACCAAGTTAGTAAGCATACTTTGCAGTGTGACTTTGATGCCCTAGAAGCATCTTGCATGGCTGCAGTCACTGGGTCTGTACTGAGAAGGCATGCTTGGCTGAAGGAACAAACCCTGCCAGATCATGTCAAATCCAAATTACTAGAGGCTCCTTTAAATAAGGACTGTTTATTTGGCACCAAAGCAGAAGACGTTCTTAAAAAGATGGAAGAAAAAGCTAAATTTATGCAAACTGTTAAAGAATTCTTACAAGTGCAACTACCTAGATTCAGTAGACATTGGCCTGCAAAAAACTGGTCCTTTTCAGCCCCTTCCAGGCCTTCTCAGACCAAACCCAAGGGAAACAGGCCACCCAGACTACAGTCTCAGGATATGTAGAGATCTAAACAATGGAGTGCCCTGACCTCAAAAACAGGGAGTGGTAAGCTGCCCCCTTATGGAAAAAGTTCACAATGACTTTTCAATTATCCTTCCCAGCCCTGCCCAATTACTTGTGCCCCCAGGAGGAAAACCTGCCCTTCATGCAAAAAACTGGATGTCTATTACTCAGGACAGATGGGTCCTAAACATCGTATCCCAGGAGTACAGATTGTACTTCCATACACTGCCAACCCCAAGCAGGTTTCCAGACCTTCCTCCAAACCAGTGGGCAGAGGCTCAAAAGCAAGTACTTTCCCTGCTCAGTATCCGAGCTATTCAGCCTGTTCCAGTAGAACAAAGGGGACAGGGTTTCTACTCCAGACTTTTCCTGGTGCCCAGAAAAGAGGGCTTTTGGCACCCAATCCTGGATTTCTCCACCCTCAACACCTTTCTGGTGGTCCCAAAATTCAAGATGCTTTCCCTGTAACAGCTTCTCCCTATGGTAGCCAAGGATGCCTGGTTAGTCACTCTAGACTTAAAAGAAGCTTATCTGCACATCCCCATAAGGGAGTCATGCAGAAAATATCTACGCTTCAGGGCAGCCTCTATGCACTATCAGTTCTCTGCACTTCCCTTTGGCTTATCCACTGTGCCCAGAGTATTCACAGTGTGTCTGGCTCCAGCTGTTGCATACCGCAGGCAGAGAAATATCCAAATTTTCCCATACTTGGACGACTGCCTGATTCAGGCAGACAGTCAGGAATTGCTACTTCAGCACCTGGCATTTGTAAAAAGCCTTCTCACTTCATTGGGGTACACCATCAATGAAAGTAAATCACAACTGGTGCCCAGTCAAAAGATTGTAT
Source organism: Protopterus annectens (assembly GCF_019279795.1). Classification (NCBI taxonomy): domain Eukaryota; kingdom Metazoa; phylum Chordata; order Ceratodontiformes; family Protopteridae; genus Protopterus; species Protopterus annectens. The sequence continues at coordinate 186,227,245 of NC_056747.1, read as the reverse complement.
TCCTGGGAGCAAGCTTAGACACAACTTCCCAGATGGCTTTTCTCACTTCAGAAAAACAGGTCTGTCTGACAAACTACTTCAAACAAATGGCCACCAGAACCCAGCTATCAGCAAGAAAAATACTGCAAGCCCTAGGGTTCATGGCCTCAAGTATTCTGCTAATTCCATATGCAAGACTGCATATAAGGAAACTTTAGTGGTACTTAAAAAGTCTATGGTGCCAGCATTCTCAGGACCTGGAAACGGTCATGCCAATCATACCGTGTCTAATGGCAGATTTCCTTTGGTGGGTAGAAGCATGCAACCACAACAAGGGACTGCTTTTTACTCAACCCCTCGCTGCCCAATCCCTGACAACAGATGCATCAGACTATGTATGGGGGGCTCACATGGCAGACAAATGCATTCAGGGCCACTGGAGCCCAGCCTAGATTTTCCTGCACATCAATCAAAAAGAGATGCTAGCTGAACAGAATGCTTTCACAGCCTTCAATTACCTAATCCTTCCAGGACAACTGCTTATAAAAACAGACAACAGCACAGTTATGTGGTACATAAACAAGCAGGGGGGAACCCATTCTTACCCACTCTGCAGGTTAGCCATGGCCCTGTGGAACACAGCCTTGAGCAACCAAGTGCATCTTCAAGCTCAATTCCTGCCAGGCAAACAAAATTCACTGGCAGACTACTTAACTTATTACATCCGAGTGACGTCTCCAGGTGCATCTGCAGTTACCACCTACTGCACCTCTAGGCGTCAAATATTGTTTGTTCATATTTGCATTAATAATTGCAAAACTATGCTGCTTACAAGGTATCAGAATATTTTATCTTGAAGCATACATGATTGGAAAACACAATTATATTGATGTTTGACCTATGTCAATGACTTTTTGTTAGAATTGTAAGGTGATAACTTCATTTTTTAAAGGCTGAAGCCACGCCCACTTGGCATTAAAGATACACACTCAAAAGAGCTGTACTGGAGGGAATGGCAGAAATCTCCTAGACCCACACAAGTGTAAATTGGAGCCCAACACCTTCAACCTTCTGATCCAGAGGTGGGGGACACCAGAGGTGGACCTATTTGCCTCCCCTGAGAACCAGCAGTTAAGCAAATTCTGCACCAGGAACCCTCACAGCAGGGCCTGGAAAGTGGATGCCCTATCCTTTCAATGGGGAAACCTCTTAATTTATGCCTTTCTCCCTCTGCCCCTCCTCCCAAAAGTACTCAAGATAAAATGGGACAGACCAAGGGAAATTCTTATTGCCCCAGACTGGCCACACCAGCAATGGTACCCACTCTTGTGCAATCTGACAACAGTGCTGCCCTGGCACCTTCACCAGTCTCCTTCCCTGCTGCCTCAGCAGGAGGGACATATTTTGCATCCACAACTGCAATCCCTAAATCTTGCAGCCTGGCTTATCCCTTGAATACACCACCAGCAACCTTCATCAAATAGGTGCGGGACATCATTCTTGAAGCCAGGAGGCCTAGTACTAGGAAATCCTATGCTGAAAAGTGGAAAAGATATTGTTCTTGGAATCAGTCTCAAGGGAAGGACACAGCAGTGCCCTTCTTACCTCTAATCTTGGATTACCTAGCAGAGCTACTCCACAGAGGCCTATCCTTCTCCTCCATTAAGATTCATGCCTCTGCCATCTTAGCTCATTATAATACTGAGCCACCTCTATTTTCTCACCTTCTCATCAAACAGTTCCTGAGAGGGGTAACAACTTAAGGCCCCCTAGGAGAGCTCCCACCCCTGCCTGGGACCTTAGCATTGTACTGGAAAAGCTCACGCTTCCCCCTTTTGAACCTGCAGCTTCACCAGAGTTAAAATTCCTCTCCTGGAAAACAGCCTTGCTTTTAGTCATAATTTCAGCAAGAAGAGTGTCTGAATTACAGGCACTAATGGCTGTGGAACGGTGGAACCCTTCATTATTTTCCATGCTGACAGGGTTTCCCTCAGGACTAGCCCATCCTTTATGCCTAAGGTGGTGTCCAGTGTGGCTCTGAACCAATCGATCCATTTGCCAACCTTCTTCCCTAACCCTCAGAATAAAGGGGAAAGGATTCTGCACTCTGGGGATGTGCACAGACAGCTCAGGATCTACCTTGACAGGACTAAACCTTTCAGAAAATCTGACCAGCTGCTAGTCAACTTTGCTACAGGGGCAGAGGGTAAGGCCATTTCAAAACAAACTATTTCCAAATGGATAGCACACTGCATCCATTTCTGCTCCAAGCACCATGGAAAAACCTACCCCACAGGGGATCAGACCATATTTCACTAGGGCTACTTCCACCTCTACAGCATTTCTCAGGGGAGCCCCTACCAGGGACATTCTGGAAGCTGCAACCTGGAGTTCTGTACACACCTTCACCAAGCATTACCACTTATTTTTTTCTAAATCCAGAGCTTGATTTGCTACAGCAGTCTTGCAAGGCCTACTAGCCAGCCCTAACACTTCTTGACTGCCTCAACCCTTCCTCAGCTTTGGGAATCAACCCGTGTGTGATGACTGCAACAGTGAAACATGAAGAACATAGTACAGTTGTGTACACTTACCATAAATGTAGATGTTTGAGTGTATTCACTGTTGCAGTCCTGATTTCCCTCCTTCCAGCCCCCTGGCTTTCTATATCTTTCTACCTCTCCTCTCTATGGTATTCCTAATGGCATTGGTATTTACTTTTTAGTGGTGGTGTTCCCCACCATATACTAGCTTCCTATTTGGGGGCTGCTGACATTTGGGGCAAGAAACACTGATGTAATGGCGTTGGCTGCCTGTTTTATACCCCTGACAACCTGATGTCATGGAAGAAGCGACAGCATCCAATGCAGAAATCCTAAGACTGGTATTCAGGCCGACTGAGGGCTACCTGCAGGCAGATAAACCAAGTGTGATGACTGCAACAGTGAATACACTCGAGCATTTACATTTACGTTAAGTGTACACACCTGTACTTTGTCTTTACATACTTTAAAATCTTGTCTGACAACTTTGTTACTAATATTATAAACAACAAGAAACTATCTGAACTTGCAACATTTACTGTATATACTGTTGATAATCAATATCTTATTGTATTAAAGCCAACAACCTGTAATGTTTACTATTGCTGCAACTTTGTATCTCTATTTATCACGTACATGATGTGGAGCTTTTCTTCCTGGGCATCCACTGAAAAAGGACCCGCGTCCAGTCGGAATTTCCCGGTAAGCAAATGTAAATAAATAAAATAAGTACTTGGATGACCATCTCTTCCTTTCCAGCAGCTCAGATCTATTAAAACAACATCTTGCCCTAGCTATTCTCTTTCTGCAAAGCCTAGGATGTTCAATAAATTTCAAAAAAATCCAGTGTGATCCCTACTCAGGATCTCATTTTCTCAGGTTGCAGGTTCTGAACGGACTTGATTATGGTTTTCCTTCCTTCAGAAAAAGCCCTTCCTCTAAGGGGTTTCATGGAGTCCCTTCTGCCTCTTCCATCATGGCCAGAGAATTTCTGAGACTGCTGGGGTTCATGGCTTCCACAATCCCCATGCTGCCCTTTGCAAAATTACACGTGAAAGTTCCAGTGGTTTCTAAAGACTGTTTGGTCCCAGCATGCTTGTCCTTTAGATGTCTTGATTCTTCTTCTTCTCTGCCTGAAAACAGAGCTGTTCTGGTGGATGTAGCAACTCAGTCAAAACCCAGGCCTTCCACTTCAGGTACCCCAGTGTGCTCAGCAGCTTTTTACAGACACCTCAGATTTAGGTTAGGGAGCAACTTTTGCTTCCAGAAAGGTTCTGGGTCTTTGGTCTCACTCTCAACAGAGGAAGCACATCAACAGAATTAGAGAGATGAAGGCTCTGATTCTAGCCTTGCAGAGTTTTCTCCTCTGTTCTTGCCAGGACCACTCAGGATTCTTACAGACAATACCATGGTCCTTTGGTACCTAAACAAGTGGGGGTGGGGGGCAAAATCTTACCTTCTTTGTCACCTAGCCATCAATGGATAGGAGTTGGCTATCCAGTACAAAGTGCCACTGCATGCTGTGTACCTTCCCTCTGCTCAGAACTCAGTGGCAGATGTATTATGCAGATCCATGACACAATCCCACGAGTGGATGTTTCACAGGGATGTGTTCCTGGATGTAGTTCACAGGTGCGGTACTCCAGAAATGGACCTCTTTGCCTCCCTTCTGACCAGACATCTTCCTCTCTTTTGTGCCAGAGTCCCTCACCTTCAGGCTTGAAAGGTGGATGCTCTTATCTTTTTCATGGAAGGAGATGTTTATGCATCCCCACCCCTTGTCTTTAATTCAAAAAGTCCTGCTGAAAATTCTGCAGGAAAAAAGCAAAAATCTTGCTAGTGACCCCCTTTTGGGAAGGACAGCATTGGGTCCCTCTTCTTCTACAACTAGCCAAGGGTCATCACTACAAATTACCTCATCAGCTGGACCCATTCACTCAGGACAAGGGATCCTTGATTCATCCACATCTGTCAACTCTGCAGCTGACCTGGTGGGTGGTCAGCTTTTGATCCCTTTCAGGCATCTTTTTTCTAAGGAAGTGTTTAGGGTTTTGCAGGGATGCCAGGAACCCCAATACTAGGAAATCTTATATTTCCAATTGGAGAAGATTTTCTGTCTGGTGCCACAAAAGAAAAGAGGACCCCCCCCCCTCTCTGCGGTATTCCTTTACTGCTTTCTTTCCTGTGTGAGTTGCTTAATACTTGCCTTTCCTATTCATCAAAGTCCACTGTTCTGCTCTGCTTGCTTGCCATTAACTCCCCCTTAGCTTCCAGGTTAGAAGTTAAGTTTTTCCTTAAAGATGTCCAACACATGAAACCTCCCAGGCAAACATTTCCTCCTCCTTGCAGATTTTATCTTGATAAAACAAAGTCTATCAGGAAGTCTGATCATCTCTTTGTGTCTTTACATCCCAGGACTTTGGGTTTACTTGTTTCCAAACAAACTATCTCTTCCTGGATCTCTAAGGCTATTGTGTTTTGCTATGACATTCATGGGAAATCTTTATCATCCTCTGTTAAGGCCCATTCTACCAGATCTGTTGCCTCCTCAGGGGCTTTCTTCAAAGGTCTAGATGCTCATTCCATTTTGGAAGCTGTTACTTGGTCTCCTATTCATACTTTTACAAAACATTACAAGTAGGACACTGTTTCTGGATCCAGGGCAAGATTTGCTAGGACAGTTCTGCATGGATTTGTAGAAAATGCTTCTTCATTGTCTTCCTCTACTCCATCCACATCCCTGGGCTCCTTTTGAGTTTTTGCACCCTCCCATATGCAAAGAATACTGCAACATTAAATAGAAGGACATAGAACAGTTGTGTAAAATCTTGTGTAACCATAGATGTCCTTCTCTTCTATGTTGCAGTATTCTATTTCTCCCATCTTCCCCCTACTACTTTTTCTTTCCTAGGATGATTCCTTGTTATGTGGCCTTTGGATTACTTTTCCTCATGGGGCTTAACGTATTCTGTGGATGGTACATGCGGAAGTCCTTTTTATGGCTGATGTTCTTAGTGACTTTGTGCGTTGACCCACATACCAGCAGTGGCAATAAGCTTTTGTATACAGACCGGACGTCAGGTCAATTAGCGGAATACAACCCATATGTAAAGAATATTGCAACATACGACAAAAGGACATCTATGGTTATTCTTTATCTATTTACCTAAATATTCATATGAAATTACATTATCCTTCCCTAAGCCCATAACTGTCTCAGTAGGCAGTGAGTCTGTCTTTTATTTAAGCTGTGCAACTCAAAGTTTTACTTCACACTAGAACAAATGGAAGGTGAGCCTCCATGGTTCCTCCCTGGTGTCAGCCTCATGCCATTAGGTATTCTAAAGCAGTGTAGCAACTGCTATATGCTCAAAAATAATGGACTCTTAACTAAACACAAATATCTCTTTTCATAGGTGCAAGTATGTTGAGATAATGGAGGCCTCATTCTTATAAAAACAGAATGTTAGCATCATACCACATGCTATGCACTGAACACTAACACAATGTAATGTCATACGTTGACAAGGTCTAGCGATCCTTACGGAAGCATCATAAACCTGTAAAGGTCAAGTCTCAGCAACATTGAATGTCACAGTGAGACGCAGACTCTAAATGCAAGTAAGTTGGAGTACTTCACAAACAAAATGTTTGTTGCTGGTGACTCCATAGTGAGAGACATATTCCTTACCGACTAGAGAGACAGTTTTATTTCGGATATCTCAAGGGCTAAAATATGACATGGTAGTTATTAAAACCCTGAAAAAAATGCCAAGAGACATCTCTGAGCTCTCACTGCATGTCACAAATGCAGGCAAGACCCTAAAACTTAATAGAATTCTCCCTTCTCAGTGAGTGATAAGTAGGTACAATGAAACTATGACTGGCTTCAACAGCTGGTTAAATAATTGGTGTCATTCTAAGGTAATACAATATGTGTCCATGTGGATTGAGCTACTTTGGGTCTTAAAGTATGGCTCTGCAGCTTGTTTTTTCAAAGACTTCTTTGTACTTGTTAAATCTCTTGCTGCCCCCTAGTCTAGGGTGGGAACTGACCAGGCTTAATTGTTGCAGGACTCAACAACCTTGAACTTCATGTGATTATGTAGTGTTCAAAAGCCTAGAAGGAAAATAGAAGATTATGAACTTAGTTTACAATGCTTTGCCTTCCTGTGCCAAAATAAACTAGAATTTCTAATGATAAGCAGGGACCCTTTTTATAGAAAGCTGTTTATGAGAAATAGCTGGGTGATAATGGGGGGAACGTAGCTAGCAACCCTTTGCCTCTTCCCAAGACCAGCAATGACTACCTAGCCCAGATCCTGTTTGAGTGACTCCCTGCTTGCACACGTGTGGAGAAAATCACTTCAGATAAATGGGTCTCAGATATAACAGAAAAAAAGGTTACCTCCAGGAATTCAGTACATCTAATACAGAGGAATACAAAACATTCCAGTAGATAAAACCCCATTATCTACACAATTTTATACTTCATGCTGCAGCAAGGAAGCATAGACATCCCAAGGACACAAAAAGGAAAGGGTTTGGTGCCAGAAAACATAGTGCATGAAGACTTGTCCAAACTAAATACTGTAGGTACCCAAGTGTAAACAAAAAAAATCAGAATGCCGAACCTTCTATTGTGCCCCAATACATTTATGGTTATGATGGACTTAAGTGATGCATACCTGTATATTCCTGTTCATCTAAAAAAATATGAAAGCCCTACAATTATGGGCAAAGGGAGAAATTTTTAGTTCACCTCCTTGTTCGTGGACTTCTCTACTGCACTTTATGCAAATTGCCTAGCTTCAACAGCCCACTGAAAGACAAACAGCATACACATATACCTAGATAACTGTGTCGTGCAAGCTTCCTTCGGGAGGAAGATTTGCTAACTAGCACCTACAGACGTCCAAACTGGAACTTTTCCTTGAGGCTCTCCTGGACTTTTAAGAGTCAAAGATTTCCATGCCCCAGTCAGTATCTTTCATCTAGTTCTTCCAAAAGATATACAAGCCAGATAGCCAGTCCCAGATGATTGTTTATTCCGCAAATCCATGAACCAACACTGATAAATCACACTGCAAACCAAAGAACATTAACGTAGTATAAAATATCCTAACGTTTTCGTCGTATCACTTCATCAGATGAATACCACAATCAAAATTGACTGTTTAAATAGAAGTTTAAAATTTTGACATCCAATGAAAATACAAAAACAATTAAAACCTTGTTAAAATTGTGACGTGTTTGAACTATTTTGTTAAATGCTAAAAATATACCATATATGTACATATTTAAAAGAACTGAGAATATTGTTCTAAAAACTGAATGTTCACTGTCAGGACCTGATTTTATAAATCAATAAAATAATAAAGAATATGTAAATGAAAGTGTGTCAAGTATATGCAATAAAAACAGCTCCATCTGTTGGTGAAAGTAAAAAGCATTCTTAGAACATGAATATACTTTTCCAATGTTTCCCTGAGTTGTGATATGGATAACAAAAGTAAAAGCCATAACTGTTCAGTACTAAATACTTAAAACATATTATGAACAAATTTAATGTTAAAACATTTTAAAAAACAATAAATAATATAAATAATATAGATGCAAAGTAATATTTTAAAATATGATAATATTGTATATGAGTGTATATGTGTATATTTTACAACTTAGCAGCCCTTATATACACTCATATACAATAGTATTCATATTTTTAAACTATTACTTTGCATCTATATTATTTATATTATTTATTGTTTTTAAAAAATGTTTTAACATTAAATTTGTTCATAATATGTTTTAAGGATTTAGTACTGAACAGTTATGGCTTTTACTTTTGTTATCCATATCACAACTCAGGGAAACATGAAAAGTTCATGTTCTAAGAATGCTTTTTACTTTCACCAACAGATGGAGCTGTTTTTATTGCATATACTTGACACACTTTCATTTACATATTATTCGATTCTTTATTATTTTATTGATTTATAAAATCAGGTCCTAACAGTGAACATTCAGATGTTATGTGATCTTATCTCGCCTACATTCTGTACTGATGGGTTCGGAGCCGATCCTCGGCTCCGACTCGCACGCTATACTATAGAGCGAAGTCTCTAATTGGCTGAGCTATTCTATATCCCAGGATGCACCACCACTACTTCCCCAGATCTCGTTTGCCGCTTGATAGCAATAGACGTGGTCTCGACTTGGCTGGGCTAAGTACCTTTTACTGACAAATTTTCTGTCAGAAATTTTCTAATTTTTCAACCAAAAGCTGTTTTAACAGCTACTTGTCATTTATAAGTGTTTTGTAAAGTTTGTGTGAATTTTGTTGGCTAGGTTCCCTTTATTAGTAGGTTCTCCTCATCTACTTCATACTGTGTCATATCCTTAATATTTTGTGTAGTAAATATTTTTTCTCCAGACAAGGTCCCGTTTAGTTAGAGGGGGCCTTGCCTGCACTCTGCCAGAGCTGTGTTATAGTTTTTTGCCTGTGGCCTATCCTGTTTAAATTAGAGGGATTGGTATCTCTGTGGCAGTTTTGTTCTAGCCTGTTTTGGTAGTGTTTTTCTTGTAGAGATGTCGAAGGAGCGTAGGCCTTCGGGTTTTAAAAAATGTACCAAGTGTGGGTACAAGATGTCAATCACTGATGACCATTCTCTATGTGTTTATTGCCTAGGCCCTAAACACCTTCAAGAGTCATGTAGTGTATGTCACGCCTTTTCTTCTCGTGTCCTCCAAGAGAGGAAAAACAAATTGATATTGAAGGGGCTCATCACCCCTTCTTTTGAGGAGGCTTTATCTTCTTCCCCCTCTCCTTCCAGGAAGAAGAAGTCTTCGGCTCCGACCAGTCCGTCGGAGCCGACAGCTAAGAAATCAAGGCAGGCTTCTCCTTTGGCTACACGGACTTCGGAGCCGAGGTCAGAACGGTCTGCCTCGATGCCTCCAGCCTCGACTCCTCTGTCTTCAGAGCCGAGCTCGAAAGATCGAGGCGAGTCACCTTCTTCGGTTCCATTGGTTTTGGAGCCAAGAAAGGTTGCTCGCTCAGACTCTTCTACCTCGGCCAGTCCCGCCTGCTCAGAAATTACTGTGCTGGTGGAATCTCCCTCTGCGCCGATATTGCTTGAGAATATTCGGAGCCGGTCCCCTAGTCTTTCGGAACTGGCGGAGAAGTCAACTCGGGCCAGATCGGTCTCTTCTCGGTCTTCAAGGATGTCCAATTCGGATATAGACAGGGTGCTTCAAAGGCTGTTCCAGTCTCCAGTTTTCCAAAAGTTAGTCTCGGCTCCAGCCCAGTCGGCTCCGGAGCAGATTGTCCACCCTGTTGTATTGGTTCCTCCTCCAACAGCCTCGGCACCATTGGAGTCGGTGCTGGTGGAGCCAGTGGAGGTTCTCGGGTCGGCTCCGACCCTTACTCCAACCCCGACTTTCGGATCGGAGTTCGGTACACGGACCTCCTCGGTCGGCCCTGGGGGTGACGCTTCGGGTCCGATGCTTTCGGTTCTGAGCCTCCCTCTTGGTGCATCGGCTGCGGGAGTGCCGTCTACTGTTGTGGCCTCGGGGGTCGGACCTTCCAGGACTCGGGGGGTCCGGCCTTCAGGGCCATGAGGACTGCTTTGGCCAAATCTTCCTTGGCTACCTCCACCATCTCTCCGGCACCTTCCCTTGGCACGGAGACTTGTTCCTTTGTTGTCCCTCTGTCTCAAGACAGCGGAGCCCTGGGGCCTGAGGTCACCCCCATTGGGGATTCCTCCCTTCCTGGGGGTCCTTCCGAGGCTTCTTCGGAGGAACCTCCCAGGAAGAGACAGTGTAAGAGGAAGCACGTCGACTCACCTGATGAGTCTCTCACCTCGGACACTGACCTCGATGATGCGGAGGGGTCCCCCAAGTCGTCCTCGGATGATGTCTCCTTTGTAGACATCTTAGAAATCCTCAAGCAACAAGGCGACTGGCAGTCCAAACCCCCTTCCGCTGAGGAGTCGGTATTCCTCGAGGCCTTTGGGGCTCAGCCTTCCGCCTCCTGGGTGTCTCCGCCCTTCGATGAGCTCCTGGATTTGATCTCTCGAAAGGGCGTGGGAGCACCAGTTCTGTGGAACCGGTGCCAGCTCACCCGAATAAATTTCTGTCAGCCCCCCCTGAAAAGGAATTCTTATCTAAAGGTGTGGCCGTAGATGCCCTGGTGGTGGCATCTGCTACCCAGCAAGATGTGGCAGAGGCTTCGACGTCCGTCCATCCTCCTAATAAAGAGTCCAGGAGTATGGATCGGTACGGGAAGCGCACCCTTACTTCAGCAGCCTTTACCTTAAGGTCTCTGAATTACCTTGCGCACTTCACCAGACTTCAGAGGGATCTGGTCAAGGAACTTTCAGATACCCTCTCTGGTAACCTACCTGAGCAGTTGGCCCAGACGGTTAGCTCTCAGTTGGCTACTCTATCATCAATATCCGAACTCGTCCATGAGGCTCATTTCATATGCGGCGAAGGGGCAAATAGAGCAGCCCGGTACAGGTGTTGCTCTATGGAGACAAGCCTGGCTCCGCCTGTGTCATTTTGGAGGCCTCCAAGTCTTCCTTTGCCGACTCTCCTTTTGATGGGTCCTCCTTGTTTGGACCCAAGGTAAAGGAAACCTTGACCCGCTGTGAACATGAGGGTAAGACTTTGACTGCCGTTAGGGGCACGGTTTTCCACTCCCTTCCGGCCTTATCCCAAGGCTAGAAGGGGAAAATGTGGTTCCGCAAATCTCAGAAGACTTACCCCTCACAGCAGGATGATCCCCCTTCTAGAGGCAGAGGAGGGGGAAATTTTTCAGGAAGACGCCATCCCAGAGGCGGCAGAGGCCCCCACAACACTGGAGTCCGCGGGTCCTTTCGTGGCTCCTCAACCTTCTAGCATCCTGAAGGATTGCCCGACTGTGCGCTCGAGCCAGTCGGGGGTTTCGAGGCACCTAAAGGCCTGGGAGAATATCACTCAGGACCGATGGGTGCTCCGAATCATTGCCGGAGGTTACAACATCCCCTTTTCTCAGCCCCCCCCCCCACCATCCTGGAAAATCCCGGACCCACCACCCAGTCAACAGGATCTCACAGCCATCGAAATTTCAAAGCTGCTTCAAAAAGGAGTCGTCCAACTGGTCCCCGAAGACCAGACCGGATTAGGGACTTACTCAAGATTCTTTTTTGTGCCAAAAAAGACCGGGGACATGAGGCCCATCTTGGATCTCAGCAAACTCAACCTTTCTGTCAAGAAGTCCAAGTTCTGGATGGTCACCTTACAATCCATTCTTCCGTTGCTGGAGGAAAGTGTTTAGATGTGCTCCATAGATCTCAAGGACGCCTATTATCATATCCTGATAGACCAGGCGTCCAGGAGACACTTGCACTTCAGCCTGGGAGACAGTCATTTCCAGTTCAGCGAGACTGCCCTTTGGTCTCACCACAGCCCCCAGGGTGTTCACCAAATGTTTGGCGGTGGTGACTGCTCACCTGAGAAGTCTAGGATTCCAGGTGTTTCCATACCTAGATGACTGGCTCCTAACTGCCACTTCCAGGCGTCTACTCTTACAGAACCTAGCAGCCACTATATCTCTAGGCAACTCCCTAGGAATCACCTTCAATTGGGAAAAGTCTGTGTTGCTGCCATCTCAGCGCATACGATTTATTGGAATAGAGATAGACTCAAAGCAAATGCGGGTCTATCTTCCTACAGAGAGGATAGAAATATTACAATCTCAAGTCCGAGCATTGCTCCTCAAACGCCGAGCCCCAGCCAGGATGGTCCTACAACTGTTGGGTTCCATGTCGGCTACCGTTCTCCTAGTTCCCTTAGCAAGATTGCATATGAGGATTCTCCAGTGGCTCCTGTCAGTCCAGTGGTTGTATCAGGATCTCCCTCTCAGTCACCTCATTATGATCACGGAGACGTGCAAACAGGGCCTCCGTTGGTGGCTTCTTTCCTCCAACCTGGATCAGGGGCTTACCCTTGCTCCTCCACCTCCAGTGGCCACTTTGACTCTGGACGCCTCCCAGACGGGGTGGGGGACATTACCTGGGCAGGCCGGGTCAAATCCAAAAAATTTTTTACCAGGTTTTTCTGTTGCCTCCTCAGGGACTTTCTTCAAAGGTCTAGATGCTCATTCCATTTTGGAAGCTGTTACTTGGTCTCCTATTCATACTTTTACAAAACATTACAAGTAGGACACTGTTTCTGGATCCAGGGCAAGATTTGCTAGGACAGTTCTGCATGGATTTGTAGAAAATGCTTCTTCATTGTCTTCCTCTACTCCATCCACATCCCTGGGCTCCTTTTGAGTTTTTGCACCCTCCCATATGCAAAGAATACTGCAACATTAAATAGAAGGACATAGAACAGTTGTGTAAAATCTTGTGTAACCATAGATGTCCTTCTCTTCTATGTTGCAGTATTCTATTTCTCCCATCTCCCCCCTACTACTTTTTCTTTCCTAGGATGATTCCTTGTTATGTGGCCTTTGGATTACTTTTCCTCATGGGGCTTAACGTATTCTGTGGATGGTACATGTGGAAGTCCTTTTTATGGCTGATGTTCTAAGTGACTTTGTGCGTTGACCCACATACCAGCAGTGGCAATAAGCTTTTGTATACAGACCGGACGTCAGGTCAATTAGCGGAATACAACCCATATGTAAAGAATATTGCAACATACGACAAAAGGACATCTATGGTTATTCTTTATCTATTTACCTAAATATTCATATGAAATTACATTATCCTTCCCTAAGCCCATAACTGTCTCAGTAGGCAGTGAGTCTGTCTTTTATTTAAGCTGTGCAACTCAAAGTTGTACTTCACACTAGAACAAATGGAAGGTGAGCCTCCATGGTTCCTCCCTGGTTTCAGCCTCATGCCATTAGGTATTCTAAAGCAGTGTAGCAACTGCTATATGCTCAAAAATAATGGACTCTTAACTAAACACAAATATCTCTTTTCATAGGTGCAAGTATGTTGAGATAATGGAGGCCTCATTCTTATAAAAACAGAATGTTAGCATCATACCACATGCTATGCACTGAACACTAACACAATGTAATGTCATACGTTGACAAGGTCTAGCGATCCTTACGGAAGCATCATAAACCTGTAAAGGTCAAGTCTCAGCAACATTGAATGTCACAGTGAGACGCAGACTCTAAATGCGAGTAAGTTGGAGTACTTCACAAACAAAATGTTTGTTGCTGGTGACTCCATAGTGAGAGACATATTCCTTACCGACTAGAGAGACAGTTTTATTTCGGATGTCTCAAGGGCTAAAATATGACATGGTAGTTATTAAAACCCTGAAAAAATGCCAAGAGACATCTCTGAGCTCTCACTGCATGTCACAAATGCAGGCAAGACCCTAAAACTTAATAGAATTCTCCCTTCTCAGTGAGTGATAAGTAGGTACAATGAAACTATGACTGGCTTCAACAGCTGGTTAAATAATTGGTGTCATTCTAAGGTAATACAATATGTGTCCATGTGGATTGAGCTACTTTGGGTCTTAAAGTATGGCTCTGCAGCTTGTTTTTTCAAAGACTTCTTCGTACTTGTTAAATCTCTTGCTGCCCCCTAGTCTAGGGTGGGAACTGACCAGGCTTAATTGTTGCATGACTCAACAACCTTGAACTTCATGTGATTATGTAGTGTTCAAAAGCCTAGAAGGAAAATGGAAGATTATGAACTTAGTTTACAATGCTTTGCCTTCCTGTGCCAAAATAAACTAGAATTTCTAATGATAAGTAGGGACCCTTTTTATAGAAAGCTGTTGTATGAGAAATAGCTGGGTGATAATGGGGGGAAAGTAGCTAGCAACCCTTTGCCTCTTCCCAAGACCAGCAATGACTACCTAGCCCAGATCCTGTTTGAGTGACTCCCTGCTTGCGCACGTGTGGAGAAAATCACTTCAGATAAATGGGTCTCAGATATAACAGAAAAAAAGGTTACCTCCAGGAATTCAGTACAACATCTAATACAGAGGAATACAAAACATTCCAGTAGATAAAACCCCCTTATCTACACAATTTTATACTTCATGCTGCAGCAAGGAAGCATAGACATCCCAAGGACACAAGAAGGAAAGGGTTTGGTGCCAGAAAACATAGCGCATGAAGACTTGTCCAAACTAAATACTGTAGGTACCCAAGTGTAAACAAAAAAATCAGAATGTCGAACCTTCTATTGTGCCCCAATACATTTATGGTTATGATGGACTTAAGTGATGCATACCTGTATATTCCTGTTCATCTAAAAAAATATGAAAGCCCTACAATTATGGGCAAAGGGAGAATTTTTTAGTTCACCTCCTTGTTCGTGGACTTCTTTACTGCACTGTATGCAAATTGCCTAGCTTCAACAGCCCACTGAAAGACAAACAGCATACACATATACCTAGATAACTGTGTCGTGCAAGCTTCCTTCGGGAGGAAGATTTGCTAACTAGCACCTACAGACGTCCAAACTGGAACTTTTCCTTGAGGCTCTCCTGGACTTTTAAGAGTCAAAGATTTCCATGCCCCAGTCAGTATCTTTCATATAGTTCTTCCAAAAGATATACAAGCCAGATACCCAGTCCCAGATGATTGTTTATTCCGCAAATCCACGAACCAACACTGATAAATCACACTGCAAACCAAAGAACATTAACATAGTATAAAATATCCTAACGTTTTCGTCGTATCACTTCATCAGATGAATACCACAATCAAAATTGACTGTTTAAATAGAAGTTTAAAATTTTGACATCCAACGAAAATACAAAAACAATTAAAACCTTGTTAAAATTGTGGCGTGTTTGAACTATTTTGTTAAATATAAAAATACCATATATGTACATATTTAAAAGAACTGAGAATATTCTTCTAAAAACTGAATGTTCACTGTCAGGACCTGATTTTATAAATCAATAAAATAATAAAGAATCGAATAATATGTAAATGAAAGTGTGTCAAGTATATGCAATAAAAACAGCTCCATCTGTTGGTGAAAGTAAAAAGCATTCTTAGAACATGAATATACTTTTCCAATGTTTCCCTGAGTTGTGATATGGATAACAAAAGTAAAAGCCATAACTGTTCAGTACTAAATACTTAAAACATATTATGAACAAATTTAATGTTAAAACATTTTTTAAAAACAATAAATAATATAAATAATATAGATGCAAAGTAATATTTTAAAATATGAATAATATTGTATATGTGTATATGTGTATATTTTATAACTTAGCAGCCCTTGTATACACTCATATACAATATTATTCATATTTTTAAACTATTACTTTGCATCTATATTATTTATATTATTTATTGTTTTTTAAAAATGTTTTAACATTAAATTTGTTCATAATATGTTTTAAGGATTTAGTACTGAACAGTTATGGCTTTTACTTTTGTTATCCATATCACAACTCAGGGAAACATTGGAAAAGTATATTCATGTTCTAAGAATGCTTTTTACTTTCACCAACAGATGGAGCTGTTTTTATTGCATATACTGACACACTTTAATTTACATATTATTCAATTTATTATTTTGATTTTATTGATTTATAAAATCAGGTCCTGACAGTGAACATTCAGTTTTTAGAATAATATTCTCAGTTCTTTTAAATATGTACATATATGGTATATTTTTAGCATTTAACAAAATAGTACAAACACGTCACAATTTTAACAAGGTTTTAATTGTTTTTGTATTTTCATTGGATGTCAACATTTTAAACTTCTATTTAAACAGTCAATTTTGATTGTGGTATTCATCTGATGAAGTGATATGACGAAAACGTTAGGATATTTTATATTATGTTAATGTTCTTTGGTTTGCAGTGTGATTTATCAGTGTTGGTTCGTGGATTTGCGGAATAAACAATCATCTGGGACTGGCCATCTGGCTTGTACCTTTTTTTGGTTTATCAGTGCAGGTTTGGGTACTTGTGACCAACTTGCTTGTTTCTTCCAAAAGATGTCACTGAGAACTATAGCAGTTGGTGCAGAGGATTAAAGCAGTTGTTTCCTGTGGTCCACGGTTTGATTCCTTCAACCTCCATTTGCTGAAGGGTGTGACTCTGAGTGATTCACTTCACAGACAAGATGGATGCTGTCTGTCCCAAAAGAATAATGACATTCTGTATCCAAATAGGACCATTGAGGGCCAGACATTCATAAGCTATCTCTTTCCATAAGGGAGATGGGAGCCAGGCCGGGTGTAAATTTCCTATTCCCCAGACAATGCTTTTGGATTGTCTAAAAAGGTCCATATGGATCAGTGCTGTACCCTGATTAAGTAATGCAAATAAATGAATTTGGGCAGCCAAAGACATCCTCGGGATCCTAAGACATATGGTAGCCTCAGTATAGATGGTTCCCAAACAAGGGTGCATATATGAAAGAACCATTAGTACTTAAGGAGCCTTTGGTATCAGCAAGTGAACATACTGCAACACCCCCCTTCCTGCTCTCCCATGCCTAAAGGAAGAACTGGATTGGGGGATATCGGCTATCCAAGATAACAGGAATGCCTTCCCCAACTCGCAATCAGACCCTTACCACAGATGCATCAGACCAGTCTGGGGAGCACATGCAGAAGGAGTAAGGGTACAAAGCACTTGGAGCAGGGTGGAGGTCACATTCCACATAAAAGATTCAAAGACAATTTTCAAGTAGTCTCCATCCTAGGAACCCTAAAAATTGTAACAAACACCAGAGTCATATGATTTGTCAACAAACTGCTTGGAAGACATTCCCATCAGTTGTGCAGGATGGCCTTAGAAACCTAGGGGTTAGCCTCAAATTTCAATCTGATATTGAAGCCAGTTTACATCCCCACTGAGAATACCTATTGTACAACTAAGCAGTATAACAGATGGCTCTATATCACTTAATTGAATATGTGAATATCGAACGCTCACATGAGCGAATAGTCACGTACTCGGTTTATGAATTTTTTTGCGGTACAGTGAATATTGGGATTTTTGCCCTTTCCTCATTGTAGTGCAATCTCAGAGTAGGAATATATATTTAGGGGGTATGGTGGGTGCAGCCCCCCAAAATACTGTTTGAGTACGTGAATATTCACTCATATGAGCATTCGATATTCATGTATTCAGTGAAGTGATATAGACGCGAACAGATCTGCACAAATAATTAAGCAAGCAGTTTTTTTTGTCTCTGGTATGCCATAGGTGGATCTCTTTGCCTCACATAAGAACTGTTGTAGCAAAAAGATTTGTCTCAGAGCACCAGAATCCATATATTTCCCAGTGGAAGTGTTCCTTGATGGAGAAATTTCCTTTGTGCCTTTCCACCCCCTCCCACTAATCACAAAAGTTATTCTGGACAAGCAACACAGTAATCCTTCTAGCTCTTCTTTGGCCCAGGCATCACTGAACCTTACTTCAGGCTGATAGTAAAGGAAGACTTGGTGATACTGCCCAGGCAGATGGACTTGTTAACTTGGAGCAGAGGTGCCCTGATACACATGGGAATCAAAACCTCAAATGTGGCATTCTGGAAGATTTAGAATTACTGCACTTTGGGTATCAAATCTCCCAGGATATACTCTACATAATGAGAGAGTGTAGGAGACAAAATGCACAGAAATCATAACTGGCAAATTGGGAGGGATTCTTCCTATAGTGCCAAAGGAGAGACCTTGTACCTACTGAAGTAAATGAGGCATACAATTATTTCACACAAGCTTAACATACTCTTCCAAAAAGGTCTGCCTTGTAGCCATAACAACCTACTTATCTATGGAACCTCCACTTTTCATTAGGTGGGTTATGCAGCAGTTTTTGAGAGGAGTCTTGCATCTCAGGCCTCTCAAAAGAGCAAGTGTATCAGATTGGGACCTAAGTTTCATGCAACCAAAACTAACACTCTCACCATTTTGAAACAGCAAATTCAGCACATATAAAATTTCTTTCAAGGAAAAGTGTGTTTTGATGGTAATCACCTCTAAAAGAAGGATGTCAAGAGCTACATATATTGATGTGCAAAGAGGACTTTCTAGTTTGCCATGAGCACAGGGTTATATTGTACACAGCCAAGCATTTATGCCAAAAGTGGTGACATAGATGGCCCTTAACCAGACCCTACACCTCCCAGTGTTCATTCCTTGGCCACATACCAAATGGAAAAGAATACTGCAGTTCCTGGGTATGTATAGGCAATTGAGGTACAACCTGGAAAGGACCAAGTGTTACAGAAAATCAAAACAACTTTTTGTGACCTTTGTAAAGGAAAAACAGGCTGAAAATTTCTAAACTATCTCCAAACAGATCTTTCAGTGTGCACTTTTCTGCAAGTTTCTTGACAAGCAATTGCCAGGAGACATTAGTTCACACTACAGCAGGGGCACATCTACAGCGGTAGCCTTCCTGAGCAGGATGCCTGCTAGTGACATCCTAGAAGCAGCCACTTGGACCGCTGACCATACCTTCTCTAGAATTTTACAGCCGGATCTATGACCTGATTTGCAGCAGCAATGTTGAAGGAGATGTTGCCATGCTGTGTGGATACTGGCCACCCAAAGGAGTAGAAGGAAAAGCTCTTGTCTTTAAGTTACTACTGCATCACTTACATGAAAAGCATAGCGCAGTTGTGTTATCAACTTACTGTAACTATAGCTGTGAGTGAGTCTTTCTTCCCACTATGTTTTCCCCTTATTGTTGGTATTTGGAACTAGACTGGGTCACTCGTTAGTCCCCATATCCTATTTCTGTCTTCAGCTAACACATATATCCCTTTTCCTGTACAGTAGAGCTACTTCTAAAGATTATATTTAAAAGTTGAAAGGCTTAACAGTACAACATACTATGGTTAAAAAGGTGTGTGTGTATATAATTGCATTTATATACACAGCAACATATATAATAGACATCCCATTACTTACACCAAGTCAGGGTGGTATATGGGTAGGTGCAAGAAAGAATAGAAGATGGCTAACTGTACATCCTCCTTTGTACTGTGACATGCAGACAACCTTAAGGTTGGAAGACAAGGTTGGTACAGGAGGAAGAGAAGAAGCTCTGAAACTCTGGTCAGGCATAGGATTTCATCTGTGGCTGAGATCCACAATGTTGTGACTGCATATGAACATTTTCAAGTAAGGTAAGCTCATTGAAAGACAACCTGATCTATTGCCATTGAAGTCATTAAGTTACCTATCTTGTATGGCACATTCCCAAGATATTCTACTGTCTCAAGCTTTATAGACAGTCCACTCCCTGACTTAAAAGACTGCTGTGAAGTTTCTTCTTGCAGGCTCAGAACTCAATTTTGTAAGATAATGACATGCAATTTTAATTCTTTGGATTTTATTAATAGAGCTTTATCTGCAGAGATCAATATGGGTAGCATGAGTGGGACTTCCAAGATAGCTGCACATTGAGTAACAGCTTATTTCTAGCTCTCCCAGTGTAAAACCAGAAACTGAGCAGTGAAGGCCAGTAGACTTGTGTTTATGGGTACATTTCAGCAACAGGCTAGTAAGTGCACTGCCTGGATGCCAGGAATAAAGAAATATAGAAGACCTGGAAAACAGTCTGCTACGGAAGAAACTGTGAAATGTTCTGTAGATGTTCATCAAAAAGCATTGCAACCTTCAGATATGGCTTCTAATCACCTGCAGGAAGATATAAGACAACTGCATACAGACCTGGTTAAAAGAAACACTGATGGAGTACATAAACACAAATGAAAGACTGGAAAATGGAAGACGCTTTAAACAGATGTTCAGATGAGATGATAAAGCCACAAAAATCAGAGGTCAAAATGAAGAAGAGGCTGGCTGAATATAAGTCTGCTCAGGAAGTGATGTTTCAAAAAAAATCCTAGAATTAGAGGACAGAGTGTGTTGGGAAAACCTGAGATTTTCAACTATACCAGAGAAGCTGGAAGGAACAGACTGCATTAATTTTATGAAAGGACAAATAAGCAGCTGGACTGGTATTCCACAGCAGGCGTTGTTAGTTGAAAGGGCACAGTGTGCATGCTCCAAACCTGGCTATAAGAAAGCAACCTATATCTTTAATAGTAAAGATGCAGTCCTACCAGCAGAAGGAGTTGATTCTGACAAAACTGTGGCAGAAGGACAAAGTACTAAAAGTGAGAGACAGTAGAGTGTTTGCGGAGAATGATTACTCATTGTACACCAGACAGAAGAGGAGTAAATCCATTCCACTATTCGGGGAATGTTGAGATGCTGGTGTGAGATTCAAACTGCTGTACCCAGCTGTCATCAAGGTATTCTTCCCTGGAGGGGCAAAATCATTTTTCTTGAAGTGCATGCTAAGGAGAAAATAAAAGTTTGTCCAACAAAACATAAGCTGTGAAACAGGGAGGAGGAGATTTTGCTTCTTGGTCTTCTGGTAATAAAGATCACAGAGGGACTGTATCTGTGAAACCTTTTCAAAAATTTCAACGGAAAATGTTGGAGAGAAGGAAGGGTGCACAAGAGTAGACTAGAAGAATCGAGAGTACATTGGAAATGAAGCAGAGACAGGATTTCGGAGATGAACAGTAATAAAACCAGTAACTTAATATGGGATTACAATTCAATAATTATATTTCTGAAATATGACAGAAAAAGAAAATCTAGAAATATTGGACTGCTTCAGAATTTGCTGGAATTGTGGGGGACCCTAAAGCATATGCCATACTTCGTCATTAATGTTCAGAAAAGTGCTTTTGGACGGGAAGAGGAGGAAGAAAGTTAACTGTAAGTAAAGTTTTTTTCTTAAATAGTACCTATTTTGTGGCATGTGTTTTTTTTTACATGCTATAAAGTATTTTTTCAGTTAGTTGTGAGTGTAATGGGGTTGGAAACAAGTGCTGCTGTTCTTTTTTTTTTCTTTGTTCCTTCTTCTCCTTTCTTATTGTTCAGTTTTGTAAAGTGTAGGCACTGTAATGTAAAAAAAAAAAAAAAAGCCTGGTTAAAATCTATGATAAAAGAAAATTTAGCATGTTTTTTTCTCATTCTAGCATGGATGAATGATTGGATTAAAGACCTTAGATTGATTTAGTAAGAAGTTTTAAGAGAGAGCAGGTAAATTAAAAAAAAAACATTGAATATTATGAGATTTTTTTTCTTGCAAATACATGTATACTCAGTAACAATTCTGCAGCTGATCTTCATGTTTCCATGGAAACAATCTGATAAAGAGAAACTGCCTGGTTCTCATGTCTCCATGGGGACAATCTGATAAATAGAAACCTGGCTGCATTCTGGTGGAGAGTGATTGTCTGTGGAAAAGAGAAATTGGCTAGGAGATAGTGTCCTCTGAAAGCATTCAGGGTTTTTTCCAAGGTAGACAATTTTCTCTGAAAGCATTCAGGAGCTTTCCCAAGGTAGTTAATGTTCTGTGAAAACATTTAGGGGTTTTCCCAGCTGGGAGAGCCATAAAGATAAGACAAAACCAGTCAGCACTTAGTAGAATCACAGGCTGTGCCATGTATCTTAGCATAGATAACCTTTCTTTTAGGTTAACTCAAGTCTGTCAGTGTGGCTGTCTGTTTGGGACTTTGGTTCCTATTAGTAGGGTAAAACTTCAATATTTGAAAATGTACATGGTTTTGTGTGTTAGTATTACATTAGTAGGTTTTAGGGGTACTGGGGTATGGTGTTTTTTTTTTTTTTTTTTTTTTTTTGGAGGGCTTTCAATAAAACAGGACATTTTATAAGATGTGGCATAGGCAGGTTGAACTTTTATACAGTTGTTTCTTGTCATATCCATTTCAGCCTGACAGTGTATGGCTGTAACTAGACATTTAACAAAAAAGTGTTATTTGTAACAGGTGGGAATAATAACTTTTTAATGCAATGATGCTTTCATTAATGTTTTTAAATGTAAATGGTCTCACAGATAAATGCAAACAAGAAAGACTAGTGAATAATATTAAAACATGTAGAGTGCAAGTAGTTATGTTACAGGAGATAGAATTAGAACTGAACATGTGAATTTGATAAAGAAAGGTTTTCAGGAAGGTTATTCAGCAGAGTACCTGGGACAAATAAAAAGGGGAGTAGTCATATTAATTGCAAGAGGAACTCCAATAGTGATAGAAGAAGATAAAAAATGTCAGATTTGTAGTGCTAAGGGGCTACTGGTAAAGGAGGGGGATTACACTGGCACATATTTACATTCCATCTAAAACTGCTATAATGGATCTTAAGAAAATTCTGGGAGAAATAATCAGTTTTCAGCAAGGAATATTACTTATAGGTGGGGACTGGAATTTGATTTGCAGCAGTGAAGATGTGTCTGGGGGGCCCAGAAGGGAAAATATAACAAGGGAGGGTAGATTTTTGAAGAAATGTATGAAAATATTTGGCATGGAAGATGTGAATTCAGTAACAGGAGTTCAGAGTGAATTTACATACTATTCCCCAAGATATAAAACTGGGCTAAGCTAGTCAGAATTTACATTTCATGGGAACATGTGCATTTAATTGAAGGTCTTGATACTCACCCAATAACTACTTCAGATCATCTGCCAATAGTAGCTAAAATAAAAGCACTGGGTAATGAAATAAAAATGAGACATTGGTGTTTTCCCACCTATCTAAAGAGAGGAATTTAAGGAATTAGTGAAGATTATTCAGGAGCTGTTACAATAGAAATTTATTCTGAAAATATAGCTAGGGAGTGGGATAAAATTAAGGTGGAATTTAAAAATAGGGTGGAAATAATAGAAAGGAAGCTATGGTTAAGAAGTAACAAGAATTATATAGGGGACTGACAAATGTTAAAGTACTGCAGAATAGGGGGAATCTCAAAGAACAAGAACAGGATCAACTGCAGAATGCTAGGCAGAAAATAAGGGATACCTCAATAATATACACGAGCTTAGAACGATTGCTGTTAACAACTGTTTTTTTTATAACACTGGAGCACAAAACCTTTTAGCACAACAACTCAGGCAACAGAAAGTAGAAGGGGCTGTTGCAAAACTTAGGGAGCCTATAACAAGGAAAGTAACTAGATCCTGTAGAGGTATTAGAAATATTTTGGAAATTCTATGAGAGTCTCTATAAAGCAGAGAAATATGAAAATCAAGAAAAAATACAAATGGAAATGGTTATGGAAGAATTAAATATGCCAAGGTTAGTGGTAGATGAGGCTCAATTACTAAGGATAGGAGGAGATAAGATAAAAATTGTGATGTATAACTAATCTACAGGAAAGTCCCCAGGAATAAGTGGTATTCCTGTGGAAGTTTGGAAGCTAGGAGGAAAAAACGCTGATAAAGATCTGGAAGGTTTTGTTTAACAGTATCTTAAGAAGAGGAAAAGTACCACTGTCCTGGAAGAAAGCAGTTGTAGCTGTTATATCTAAAAAGGGTAAAGATCCATCAGATCCAGCTTCATACAGGCCCATTTCAATCCTAAACCATAATTATAAAGTGTTCATGTTCATAATGGCTAAAAGAATGGCAAAAGTAATGCCAAAACTGATGGATATGGATCAATGTGGTTTTGTGGAGGGGAAGCAAACATTTGACAACATGAACAGAACACTGATAATCCAGAGGGATGCAGAATGTAAGAAAATACCATTGTTGTTGGTGGGTCTTGATGCCGAGAAAGTATTTGACAGAGTAAGCTGGGACTTTACGAACAGGGCAATGGATGCATTTGCATTTCCTGAAAAATATATAAGTTTGATTAGGAGGATATATGAGGGATTGGAGGTGCAAATTAAAGTTGGTGGGGATCCCTCTGACAATTTCTGCTTGAGCAGAGGAACCAGGCAGGGGTGTCCTCTTTCCCCTTTATTATTAGCATTATATTTAGAACCACTGACAAAGAAATAAGGGACTCAGAAATTCAAGGATATAGTTGGTATGGTAGCAAGGAAAAGCTGGCTTAATTTGCAGATTACATTATTTTATACCTGACAAAACTAAAAAAAGACATTACGGCATTGTGGAACATTTTGAGACCGTTTATATTTTTGGGATACAAAATTAATGAAGCTAAAACAAGGGCAATAGCGGTAAATTATGTACCCACACATGAACTGATTCAGGAATACCCATAATTATGGGGGCATAATAAAATGAAGTATTTAGGAGTATGGATTAAAAATTATTCTAAAGTGGCAGCTAAAGATATGTGGGAAGAGACTAAACAAAAGGTAATGTAAAATTTGAGAAAATGGAAGCTTTGTTGTATGGATATGGATAGTAAGATTCAAGCAGTTAAAATGTTTTTGGTCACTTTAGTCTTACACATAGGTCAGGCATATTTTTATCAACCAGAGGAGAAGTTGTGGGTAGCAATTAATAAGGAGCTGAAGGACTTTATCTGGGAGGGGAAGATGGCAAGAGTCAAGTGGGATAAGCTGATTCTTCCAGTAGAACAGGGCAGCTTGGGGTTACCTTATTTGAAGGGGTATTTCAGAGCTACACAGTTAAAACTCCCATAAATAGCACAAGCAGAAAACTGTAATTCAAAGTGGAAAAGGATGATGACAAAATGGGGGGGGGGGTTCAAGAAACAAGGAGAGACTGGGATTTTAATTGTAGGCCTTTAAGGAAAATAACCATCATACAGAATATTATTTGGACAAAGTAGAAGAGAGTATTCTAAGAACTAAACCAATACAGGAATGGAAAAAAGAGATTCTGCCAATAGGGATGACTGCAAATAGGGATACAGACAATAGGCTAGAGGGGGCTGGAATTTATTGGAGAAAACTGGCAAAGGAACCAAGGTATTGAGAGCAAATAATGAGAGAGGGAAAGATGGTCGAATGGGAAGACACCAAGAATTTATTTGGACGGCAAGTTAGAGATTGTCTTGCCTATCAGGGATTGATATCAGAGTATAGCCAAAGAGAAAGAAATAGGGGATCCTAAACGAAAGACCAGCACTGGTAGAGTTTTTAATAGACTCTAGCACAGAAGCTGCCATTAGAGAAAGGAATAATTAGCAGAGCATATACAATATTGCATGATAACTATATGAATCAGTCAGAGGAGGTTAGAAAGGATTGGGAAGAGAGATTGGATAAGCAATTCACAAAAAAACAATAGGAGGATATATGTACGTCTCCCAAATATGCAACAAAATCTAGAAGATTTAGGATTTTTACCTAGAAATGTTTACATAGATATTTTATACCCTAAGTAGATTCCAAAGAATTTTTTCTCAGGCAGACTACAAATGTTGGAGGTGTGAAGGGGAAGAAAGGTAAGTGGGAACATATTTTTTGGGAGTGCAGTGAGTTGTCAGACTATAAGGATTCCCTGAGGGATGCACTGTCAGAGATCCTTGGTGGACAGATTGGTCTGACAAGGGAGATGATTTTTCTGGGCTAAGATACAGAATCGAAATTGCCTAGACATGGTAAGGTCTTGCTGTGTCTAATAATGGTGGTGGTCAAAAAAGCAATTACTAGAAAATGGAAATCAAAATCTAAACCAACTATACTGGAAGCAGTGAATATAGTAACAGAGATCAAACAACTGGAATTGAGATGTTTAGAAAAGGGTAGGAACAAATTACATAAGAAAAAAGGGAATTGTGGGAACAGTATATACAAGGAAAGAATGAGGTTTAAAAGGTGGCAGGACTTAAATGAGCTATATAATGTTTGAGTGAGAAAGATTGGGTAGATTATAAGCGATGTATAATGTTTGCAACTGGAAGTCTGTCAGTATGGTTGGAGATGTAAAATGCTTGCAACTAGGATTGTGTCGGTGTGGTTTGTTTTCGTTTATATAAATGTATGATTGCCTATGTAGCAAGTGATGGCTTAATAAAATGTTCCTTGTTTTAAAAACAGGCAGGAGTTGAATAGTGTATGTAATATTGCTTAAGTTATATGATATATAGTAATATATGTGAAGTATAATGTTTATGTCATATAGTTTGATTACTTTTATATGAATATAAACTTGCCTATATCCCAAGTGATAATTCAGTAATCTTCACTCCTCTCTGTTTTACTTTTTCAGACTCCTTATATTATCCCTTAATGCCATCATATTCCAATCACCATCAATTTTATCTTGTATTTAATCTATTCCATTTCTATGTGTGTTTTGTTGTATCAACATTAAATTTATGTATCTTTCATATTTCTTGGTATGTGTCTTACAGCCTTGAAACATGTACTATACTAAATTTGTGAATTTCTTTGTTTAGATGGCCAATATGGATCTGTATTTTTCTCACACCTAGCATATCGTTATCCTATGCTAAATTGATTTATTTTGTTACTATTTGTTACATTACATTCTGTCCATATGTATATATAACTGTGGAGCTTATCTCCCCAGACCTCTCCTGAAAATGGGCTATTGGCCCAGTCGGACCTTCCCAGTAAACAAGTGTAAAATAAACTGCCCAAATTTTAAAAATACAAGAAAAATGTGGATAGTGTGATTTGGTTCTGCACATCTTCCCACTGTGAGCTGTCTGATTTAGGATGTTTTTGTTAGGAGGCAAGTCTTGCTTGCTTTGGACACTCAGAACTTTTCAGCAGACCTCCAGCAGCATGTTTAGACCCCACCCTTACTGTGGATTTTGTGTATCTAAACCTTTTCCATGGGGGAGACAGAGAAAAACTGCCAAGTACTATGCTATTTTCCACAATTAATCTTCTAAGTGACTAAACCTGCTTGCTGTACTCCTAAGTCTTTTCAGCAGCCTTCAATATGTAGGAATTGAGACTCTCCAGAAGCATGATATCCACATAAGTGAGGGGAAGTAACATATATGGGATGCTAGAGATGGTAGGCCCCATAATCACAAAATTTCCATGAAAATGTTGCAATCTAAACAGATGCATGTAACAATATTGTGGAATACAAATTTTCACCCTCACCAGAGGAAAAATTAGGTCACAAAAAAGAAAAAAAACTTAGAGTGTGACCAAAGACATCAGGAGCCCACAAGCATCCTCATAAGATAGTAGGTCTCGTGCAAACTCCTGAATCCTTGAAGAAGAAAAAACTGTCACAAGTTTTGACCCAAATGTACTGTGCAACTGTCAGCATGTGCAGAACAGCAGTAAACTGTCCCCATCTGTGGAAGATGGCTGCAATGAATAATGTAAAGAATTAGTGCACAGATCAAATCCTTTTTTTTAAAAAAAAGGTAAGCATTTTTTAAATAATGGTACTGTTTAACAGCAATAATCAATGAATGGGTATGAGTGATGGGTTGTGTGTGTGTGGGCAGGGTGTCATCCAATAATGGCAGGGCTGTGACTGGGTCAATTGTAAAGGTTGTGAAGGTATGGACATGTGCAGGTGGTTCGGTCCTTAGGAGAAAAGTACTCCTTGGTAGCGGTGTGATGCTGCTCCAAGAAGCATTGGTTTCCTCATTTGGATTGAAGCTAGTTCAGGGGAGTCTAGTTGGATTTGGGAGACCTAGTGAAGGAAGAGAAACCATAAGAGCAGCTGATTGCCAGTAACTGGGAACCAGAAATGCTACCAGAGAAAAAAAGTCCTCTTGAGGCCTTGCATGTGTCTTTGCATGCAGATGTGCATCATTTTTTTTTTGATGTGGTGCTCACCATGGAGACCTAGCTTTGATACCTTTAGACCTCATCTTGTAGTACCCATTCTGCTCGCTAGGAAAGCTTTGTACTTAATGTGCACAGGTTCAACTTCCTTAACCAGTAGTATTGAAACTACAGGCTTTCAGTTGGCATGTAAAACTTCCCAAGGTTTGCTGTCCCATCCTCTTTATATCATTGTTATGTTGCTGGTAATCAGAGCACACAGGCAAATATTTGAGAAATATTTCTCTGGACACAGCATGCAGCAGGAGGCATAAGAAGATGGACATAATTAGGATGAGGAGGTCCAGTCTTGTGAACCTGGAGAGGGTATCAAGTGTATTCTTGCTGGCCATCCCTCTGAAGAAAGACCAAGACCTGAAGTTCACATCCCACTTTTATAGTGTCAGGAGAAAGTACTCATTGAGGCCTGTGTAACAGCTGCACAACTGTCATCTCTAAGGACGCATTGTTAAGGAGTAGCTATTGCTCTTATTGACTGTAATATAAGTACAGGCAGGATAATTTTTACAAAATTTGATATAATCATTATATTGATACATATTCATTATGCCACTTGAGCAGAACAACTTTGGAACCCAGACTTCATTATTACAAAAATGAAACAAAAACAAAAAAAAAGTTGGGCCTCTTTGTCTCTGTTTACATAAAACCTGAACTGTCTGGACATGTATGCAAAGAAAGACTGACCTCTGAATAATTGGATATATGAGTATATTAAGATTTGCCTTGATTGCTACCTTAGGCATAAGAGATGAATTAGTTCACCGTGACACATTTTTCTTAAGGAAGACCAAATGATTTAGGTGCAAGGTCGGGGTCTGTGTCATAACACTGAAAACACATTAGGTCAAATCCATAACACTGAAAACATTCTTTACAACATATATATATATATATATATATATATATATCCTAAAAACATGTTTTTGCAGGGGGTCAAGCCCCCCTGCACCCCCATATGGGGGGCTTTGTTCCCCCCTTACTTATATAGTAACTCCATGATCGCACAACTGTTGAGAAAAAAAAAACAAAACACCACACCGACTGAATCAGTGCTTAAGAGCAAATCCAGACATCTACAAATCATTGCAATTCACATGTACTGTGCTAGACTCACTTCCCTAATGATGTGTATGACAAGAAATGACACCATCACATACATTCTACACAATTCTGTACAGTTCTTGAGTTTTCAGTGAAATGCATTTAATCTTATGGATTTCAGTGTTATGACAGAGACTAGCAAGGCCTATATTTTGGAGTTTTTTTCTAGGGGCAGTAAGGGGTACCAGAATGAGATGCTTCCATGATATTTTAACTCACCCTTAGCAGCTGATTTGAGGAGAGTAAATGTTTAACTTTTCTGAAATTAAATACAAGTCACATATAGGTACAGAATCCTTGATGGCAG
Source organism: Protopterus annectens (assembly GCF_019279795.1). NCBI lineage: Eukaryota > Metazoa > Chordata > Ceratodontiformes > Protopteridae > Protopterus > Protopterus annectens. Next base: position 186,197,752 of record NC_056747.1, on the reverse strand, counting down.
ATCAGATCTGGAAAATGTTGTGAACTTAGAAAAGCCAAAAAATGTTATTGATGTTTAATGGAAGCTGGATATGGCAGAAAGATACACCTTTTCAGAAAACTCCCTATTATCAGAAATCTGTCAAGAATAGTTAACTGCAGACATCAAAACAATAAAGGGATCTAAAGCTTTGGAGATTGATCAATAGCAAAAGTGAGGATATGAACCACCCTAGGTGGGTAAGAGGAGTCCATGATCATTAATGGAACTGGATGGAGAAGTGAAAAAGTTGCAGCGATGATTCTCTTACAGAGTGGTACTAGTGAGCTGGGGACCGTTTCTGAGGTTAAAGCAATCAGCAGCCAGAACTAGCTATCATAAAGTGATTCTCTGACATGACTAGTTCCTAAGTTTGTGTAACCCTCCCTTATGTACCAGACCATAACCATGTTGTCAGCATGGATGGCAATTACGCTTTGGGGTGGGGAGTCCTGGAACATCTGCAGCATGTGTAGGGTTGTCCTAATATCCAAAATATTGACATGCAGACTGGCTTGTTATGTGCAAATGGTTTGGACCATTATTGAAATCTCTTCAAATCTCCAGAATACTAATAAGTAGACTGGCTTCTATACACAAATAGTTTGGACTGTCTGAAATCTCCTCACCTTAGACTAGAGGTGTCCATGGTAAAAATTATGGATGTTGTGACAATCTGGAATGGGCTGTCAAGAAAGTACAGTTGTGTAAGTAAACCTAACAATAGATGTTTGTATGATCACTGCTGCATAAACCTAAGCTATATGAGTTATATCTAACCAAGAATACACCTACCAGCCAGCTGAGAGAGGGGACTTTCTTTTCACTCAAATCATTAGACAGCTTGAGCCTGTCAGAGCTTTTGTGCTGAGAGAGGGAGGCTAAGGCCTGAGAGGACACTGCAAAGAACCAAAATAAAATGCTCACACCTTGGCATAAAAAATACACACAAAAAAAAGGAGTCTGGAGGGAGTGGCAACTGCATCAGTGATTATTCGAACATTTGTTAGGTAAGTTTACTTGCACGACTGTATTATGTTCCTCATATTAATTACTGCTGCAGTGGCCTAGGCTGTATGGGTAGATTACTATAGCTTGCAGATTCTGGGAGGTGGAAGGGAAAGGGTCCGGGATCCCCTGGAGAATGGTTCTAGCAAAGCCTAATCTAGATCTGGAAAAGGAATTTAGCTTGTACTTTGTAAAACTATGTACAGAGGTCCATGTTGCTGTTTCTGGAATACTTAGAGTCCAACCCTTTTGATGAAGCCAAGGCCCTGGAAGAATGTGGCTTGACCCTGGCTGGAACAGTTTTTATTGTGGTGGTAATAACTTGAGATAACTACTTGGAAAGAGTCTGTTCTGACAAAAGTTTCCCTTAGCTTCAAAAGAAATGAATGACTGGTCAGAAGTTCTGTCAGGATAAGATCCTGAGTTGTCTGTTGACATCCAACATGCAATATATCCTTTCTACCTCATCTCTGATTTCAGGAAAGAACTCAAGGGAGATGGAAAGCTTGGGTTGAAATAGACTTGCATACCACTTTAAGCATAAAGGCAGAATTAGTTCTCACTGTAATGCTGTCTCTGTGGAAAAAGAAGGTTGACCAACCATACATCTTGCAGAGGTCAAAGCAACCAGTAAAAGTGTTTTCCATGCTAAGAACCTCAAGTCAGACAGATAAGCTGATTCAAATGGGACAAGTGTCAGCTTTTCTAACACACAATTAAGATCCCAAGGAGGAGCCACTAGTTTCTTTGGAGGTCTGTGTAATACCCCTTTCAAAAACATTTTAACATGAGAATACATTGAAAGAAGGAGAATCCATGGGCAGACATGCTGAAATGGATGACAAATGAACCTTGATAGAAAAGTGACACATGCCATAGGAAAGTAACACAAATGCAGTAAAGTCAGATAAACACTAGCTGGGAGCTGGTTATTTTGTTAGCACCAACTAGAAAACATTTTCCATTTCCGTATGTATGATTTTTTCCAGTAACAGGCCTTCTTGCCTTGATTAGTACCTGTTGAACATCCTTAGTAAACACATGCCTAAAAGGTATTAAGACCCTGTCATCCAAGCAGTCAGCTGAAGTCGTTTGTGGTTGGGATGTATCCAAATGTTCCTGTTCTTCTGAGTGTATACAGTCTTTAGTAACTGACCCCAGGCAATTCCAAAAGAAAGGACAACCACTGTTGCCTGGTAGAGAAGGGTGTCATCATAATGACTTGGGGGGGGGGGGTTCCTTCTGATTCTTCAGAAGTATCCTGGATGTCAGTTTACACGCATATAGGAACATTCCTGCTCAAGGAAAGGAAAAGGCATTTGTTTTACAGGCCTTCCTTAATGAGTCCTGGAGCAGTATTTTGCCTCTTGATTGTTCAGAGAGGAAGAAAAACATCTATGGGAAGAACACCCCACAGATGGTCAAGTCTTGGAAGACCTCCCCGATACAGTTTCCATTCATGAGGGTCTGCCTTTGTCCTGTTCAGCTTATATGCAGCACAGTTTTGCTCTGAAGGAATGTAGGATGCCATTAGAGAGAGGGTGCTGTAAAGCTATAACCAAAGCTAACCCAGCTAGTGTGTACTGGCTTAAGATCTAATTATCCTTTGCTTATGTACCACATCATGACAGTATGAAAAGGTCCTGGGGGGCAAAAGTGATTTAAAGAGTTGAGTGCCTTGATAACAGTTCTCTTTTATGTTTATGCACTTTGGTCTGAATTTATTGTCTCAGAAACTTTGCACTTTTATCCCCCTTAACACTGCTCCCCAATTAAAGTCTGTGGCCTCCATAGTGACTCACTGCTTTGGAGTAGGAGCAGAGAAGGATATTTGCTGTCTTCAGCAAGTAATCTCTCTCTTCACAAACTCCAAACTGGAATTTGAAAAGATGAAATATGTTGGTTCCGGGACCAGAGAGAGACTTAAGATACCACTGCATCTTTTTCATGTGGAGTCTTGCAATAGGTATCAGTGGAATTGTGGATGCCATGAGACCCTGAATCCTGAGATATTTTCTCTCAGTGACCAAGGCCTGAGTGGAAAACCCCTGGAATAGATCTAAATATAGGTTTATTTTTTTCCTGTGGAAGAGAAGCTCTCTGTGGTCTGGTATCTAACATACACCACAGGAACACAATCCTGTGTGACGGAATAATAAAAAAAAAGATATGAAATCACAGTCTGTGTAGGAGATCTCTTAAGTAACAGAGGGATTCCTGACACTTTAAAAAAAGACACTGCAAAGATAAGCAAGCCATCTAAATGTGAATACCTTGTAGCCTGCAATGGGCTATGACAGGAGCTAAACACTTTGTAAACTCTCTTGCAGTGATGGATAGCGCAAAGGGTAAGGTAGAGAACTTATAATGGAAGCTAGACACACAAAATCTTAAACGCTTGAAACTTACATGAATAGGAATGTGATAAGCATCTTTTAAATTTTAAGTTATTAAAAACTCAAACAAGGAAAAAGGGATAGGTTATAAAATGAAAACATTTTGAACTTGGCTACGATCACAATCTAGTTTAGGAGAGAAAGACCCAGAAGTAGTCTCCAAGAATTTTCTTTATTTGGCACTAAAAGCATTCTTGAATAAAATCCTCTTCCTAGTCAGGAATGAGGTAGTGCTTCTATTATTCCCTGAGACAGTAGGTGATGCAGGGCAGGAGGAAACCTAAGTGTTCTGCCTGGCAGATGTGGAGGACTCCCCCTGGAAAGGAGGAATTTCTTCCCACTGCCATGTGTACCCTTGCTTGATCAGCTTTACAAACCATTTGTCTGAAATGACCTGTTGCCAAAGACTCAGATTTTCCGGAAGGGGTAAGAGACTCCCAGGGTGGGAAGGGGAGACTAGGTCTCTTCAGTGCTGGATCACAAGGCAGCTGGCTTGGGGGCCCAGCCATTTAAATAATGATAAAAAAACAATTGTACTCCTACACAACATTCATTTAATTTCAAAACAAAAACTTTTCCTGTTTAAAATCTGCTACTCCACTACTACTAACTTCCTGCTTAGTGTCACTCAGCATACAATATCTCTAATATTTCACTGGCTAGAAGGAGCTGGCACACAGAGGAGCAGTGACCTGGCATGTTGTTTAACATGTAAGGGAGCTAGAGGGGTGAATTTCTTATACAAACCAAAACCTTGTGGTTGTAGCTTGCTTACTAATGAGAAAACGTGTTTTCTGGCATGTGTTGGGAAAGCATTACAGCTAAGTTAACAGCCATGGGAAAGCTGTGTGTGTATGTATATATGAACAGGAGAGACAGGAGCCAAGTGATTGCAGCTTACGAATGGGAAAACAGTGTGTGTGTGTAATGTCTCAAGTGATGTGCCTTAGGTCCAGGAGACAGCTATAATCCCTAAACCAGCAGTCATTAGACCTTCAGTTTTTTGTAGTTCAAAAATTCATAGAGATGCAAAACTTGTTTTATTAACTTTTTAAATGATTTAGAGTAGTCTCCTCTTATTCATCTTGGCATTGCAGATCATCTCTGCTTTTACTTCATATTTACACCCTGTTCTTGATGAAGTCACTTTGTAGTAAGTAGAAGCATCATATGAACCATGTTCTATGGATGTGATCCTTGATTTCCTTAATGCTGACAGTGTGTTTATTATTTAGCAATGAATAAATTGGAAAGCATGAAGTCCGAATTTAATTTTAAGTATGAATATTTTAATTTAGCCTGTTTTTTTGCAGGCACGTGGGTGTGAAATGCAGTGTGATTGAGCTGCAACAGTTCTAGCACTTACAGCTGATGAGTAAGCCAATGAGAAATAAAAACAGCTGCTTCCTGCAGCACGTTTTTTATTTATTTATTTTACATTTGTTTACCATGAAAATCTAACTGGGCGGAAACCCATTTTAGCAGAGGTCCTGGGATAAAAGTTCCACATAGTAACATTACATACAAAACATAAAATAGTGATGATTTTTATACAGAGAAAAATAGATGTAATATTGTAAGAAAAAAGTATACAAAATAGTAAGAAATTAGCACAGTTTGTGTGTTCTTACAATATTACAGTTACTGAAGCTATAATGCAAGCTAAGCTATAGGGTATATATTACAATCCTGGGCTACAGCTGGTATGAAAGTATTCCAGTTAGTACGAGTAGAAATGTGCGTTTCCTGTTAAGAGAATCAAGGAGGAATTAGTGTAAACAAGTTATTTTGTCATCAGTTTGTGTCCAGTAATAAAAGAGAAGAGAAGGAGAAGTGAAGATGGGAGCCATTGAGAAAGGAGAGGTGTTGATGGAGGAGATACTATTGGTTAAAAGGAACATGACTTACTAGTTAAGCTTGACAAAGGGATAGGTAGGGTGAGGGAAAGATGAATGGAAATAGGTTAATATGTTAGGTTTTATGAGTAGGAGAGGAAACGTTGACTTACATAGCCTAGACTATTACATGAGCAAAGCCGTGAGTCAGTTATATAATTTTAGAGTATTTTTTTTAATTGAGTGGGGCTAAGGGTAGTTCTAATAGAAGGAGGAAGTGCGTTTCAGATTTTTGGTACTTGATAGGAATGTAGAGAATCACCTGCGGTATTTGTAGATTTGGTAACCTGTAGTAGTGATTTATTTGTTGAGCAAAGAGTACAATTATTGGAATAGGCTGTACAATATTTAGGAGAGCTGGAGTTTTCTCAGACTCATAAAGTAGTTTATGAGCTATGGTTAACTGAGTGTAAGCTAAGAGTTGTGGTAGTTCTAGCCAGGAAAGTTTATTTAATGTGTGACAGTGGTGTGTCCTACGTGTAGAGTCTGTTGCAAATTTTGCTATTTTGTTATAGCATGTCTCTAGTTTATTTGTCTGATTTTTTTTTATGATTGCTAAGTATGGGGGAGGCATAGAGGAGTGTTGACAGGAGTTGGGTTCTGGCTATAGCTACCTTAGTAGTTTCTGTAAGAAACCTTTTGCTTCTGTATAGTTTTTCCATTTTTTGTGCATCTTCTTAATTGTGCTATATATATTGGTCAAAACTCATCTTATTAATTATGACTCCCTATAGATTTGTTTGTGAATTAGGTGCAATTTCTGTATTACTAGCAGTAATGTAAAATGTAGGTGGGGGGGGGTCTGAGGGTCTGGTCTTTTGAAAGATTATGAATTTGGTTTTGTTAGGATTAAGTATGAGATGCGAGTTAGTCATGATTCAATTTCTGTGAAGAACTTTTGTGTTATGTCTGTTATATGGTAGTTGCTGACCATAAAAGTGTGGAATTGTCTGAGTGTTGGATTATGGAAGATTTATTCATTTATATTTGTTTACCGGGAAAGTCCAACTGGGCTAGAAGCCCATTTTCAGTGGAGGCCCGGAAAGAAAAGCTCCACAGAAATATAAGCAATATACAGTAATTAGATAATAGTATACTGCGGTGGTGGTGCTGCGGTAGCATTGTCGCCTCATAGCAAGATGTTGTCCCGTTCGATTCTCAGCTAGAGCATCTTCTGTGTGGAGGCATACATGAATGGAGTGTGCCTTCGTGAAGGTTGTGTGTGAGGACTGGTAACCCGGTACGTAAAAATCCACTACCAGTCATTAGCGGACCGGAGTTCCGCTGTGGCGACCCCTAACCAGGAAAAGCCGAAAGACACAAACAAACAAACAAGATAGTACAATAGTATACATACAGTAAGATGCAGAATACACATCTTCTAGTTAGTCTATACAAAGTAGTATTCAGTACACAGGTTCAAAAAGAAAAACAAGCATTTCAGAGAAGATCACTGTGAGGAAAAAATAAAGTTACTAGTGTGTACATATTAAATAATAGTTATGATCAAATGAGATTTTTTTATATATATATATTTATTTTTGAGTAGTAATAAACACTGAGGAGAGGGAGAAAATTAGGTAAGGAGTGGACAGTGTGTTGAGAGAGTTATAGATATCTTGTCAGTCTGGTTTGGCACAGGAGCAATGCCAGTTCTTGGATAGATGTTCAAACAGTAGTTGTTTGAAACTGGTAGATTCAGGTGTATTTTGGAGGATGTGGGGTAGAGAGTTCCATAATTTGGCTACTTGATTTGAGAATAGGTCTTTACAGTGAGTATTGTTAGCTTTGTTTAATGTGAGAACGTTTCTGTCTGCAGATCTTAGACTTCATGGGCATGAGTAGGGAACAACAAGTTCATTGAGGGATGGGCAACTGTCAGGATGGAAGATGATATCGTGTGTGAATTTAAGTTGGTAGAGATGAAGAAGGTTAGGTAGCTCAAGAAAATTTAGTTTATGTAGAGCAATACAGTGGTGGGTTCAGTGGGGAAGGTTGGCTGTGAAATGTGCTATTTTGTTGTAGTAAGTTTCCAATTTGGTTAAGTCTGATTTTTTTTAAGTTGGTTAAAAGGGGGAAAGCATATAGGAGAGTAGAGAGGAGGAATGTTCTGGATATGGATAGTCTGGTATTGTCAGTGAGGAATGGCTTGCTTCTGTACAGTGAGCCAAGTTTGATGTGAACTTTCTTAGTTGTGATGGCTATGTGTTGGTCAAATCTGAGTTTGTTGTCAGTTGTCACTTCAAGGAGTTTTGTATGCTCATCTGGATGGATGACTGTGTTGTCTGCTGAGAGAATGGTAAAAGGAGGGGTGGTTGGTGATTGCTACTGGTAAATAGCATTAGCTGTGTCTTTTTGGGGTTGAGGATTTGGTGTGATTTACTTGGATATGATGTTCATCATGTTTCACTGTTGCAGTCATTACTTTTGGGTTATCCTGCTGGCAGGCTACCCGCAGTCGGTCTGAATTCCAAAGTCCTGCTCTGGCGTCGGTTGCTGTCGCCTCTTCCCTGACGCAGCTGATGCCATTTTCTTCAGTCTTTCTTGCTGCGCGGTGCCCGAAGCAAAAGCAGTTCACAAGTGCCGGTCGGCCGACTCCTGAGATTTTCAAAATCGAATTTCAGATCCGAAGTCTTCATTAAAGCTAAGTACCCCATTTCCTTGCTCCAGACCGATGTCAGAAAAAGTTAACAATTGTATTTCTTGTGGGAAGCAAATACCTCATAAGGATTTTCATTCTTACTGTATTCCTTGCCTAGGCCCTGATCACGACGTTGCTAGCTGTCGGTTTTGTGCTAGATTTAACCAACGCACTATTAAGCGTCGGTACGATTTTGCCTTTCATTATTTTGGCCGAAGGTTTAATTATATAATGCCGTCGAAACAGCCAACCGGAGTTTATAAAAAGTGCAAGGAAAAGGACAGGCATCCGAGGTCCAAAACCGATGATGAGGCCCCCACTAGGCCAGTCGCCGGTTCTCAGTGAGGCGCTTTTGCAGCCCCTGACGCCCACTACCTCAGAGCCACAGGCCGCTTCTGACTCCCACATGGAGCCGACTAGGCCTCTGGATACTCAAGGTATTGGACTCTCGGAAACTATTCCCTCAGATGGGTCCGGAGCTGCTGAGCAGGCATCGGCTTCTGAGGGTGTTTTCAGACCTACACAATTATATGTCAAGCCAACCTCAGCCTCAAAGACTAAAACAGCTCTAAAGACAAAGAAACAAATACAGCATTCTCCTGGACAGACTTCCATGCCTAAGAAACAGATGCTTAAAATGGCCGAAGACCTAATTACTTTGATCCAGGGGTTCCCATCCCCCTCCTGATAAGAGGCCTAGGCAAGAGACAGAATACGACTCTTCTGATCAGGTTTCAATTTCCTCTGATTCCTCTTCTGAACAGGGATACTCTTTTCCTCCCTATGAGGATTCTGATGCTGAAGAATCTATTCCTTCAGCCTCTCCTCCTGAGGATTATTCTTTTGGGGAAACCCTGCATACCATGAGGGAGCATTTTCACTGGGACAGCCAAGATTACTCAGAATCTAAGAAAAGGCTCAGAGACTTTCTTTTACTACCTCAGCACAGACCTCTTGCTATTCCATGTGTTCCAGACATTGTAGATGATGTATTTTCAGAGTCCGGCCTGTCTCCTGACTCTTTACCCTCTGCACCTGCTAAGCCAGACAGATACTACAGGGTTCCAGACATAAATTTCTATATAAAAACCCTGCTGCTGACCCAGAAACTATATCTCAGGGTCCCAAAGGGGTCAAGGCTTCCACTGCAAAAAACCCTGCCCCTCTGATAGAGATTCTAGGGCACTGGACAGATGGGGGAAAAAAGTTTACACTTCTACTACCTTGGCTGTAAGGGCTTTAAATCGCCAGTTTCATATGCTTAAATATCAGCAATACTTAATGTCACTGCTTAAACAGAAAATGTTGACAAATTCTGAATGTTCTGATAACTAGGAAATGCAGGATTTATTGCATGCAGCTGAACAAGTGGGAAAGCATACTTTGCAATGTGGTTTTGATTCACTGGAGGCCTCTTGCAGGGCTGCTGTTATGGGTTCTGTCATTAGAAGGCATGCTTGGTTAAAGGAACAGAATCTGCCTGATCATGTTAAAGCAAAATTATTGGATGCTCCATTACAGCATACTTTGTTTGGTGTTAAGGCGGAAGAGGTGTTGAAGAAAATGGAGGATAAAGAGAAATCCATGCAGACAGTTAAGGATTTCCTACAGGCAGGTACAGCCACCAGATTTAGCAGGAACTGGCCTACAAAGAATTGGTCCTTTCCAGTGTGAGACAGGCCACAAAGAGGCAGATACAGATGCCCCAGAGGCAGATCTCAGCCCCAAGGCTCATACAGGCCTAAACAATGGGGTGCTTCTACCTCCAAAAGTGGAGAAGACAAATCACAACCATACAGGAAACAGTCCCAATGACTTTCCTCTGCCAGAACCAAGCACTTATCTTTTGGCAGCCCCCTTAGGGGGAAAACTAGCACTTTTTTCACCAAATTGGCACATGATTACCCAGGACAAATGGGTCTTGAACATAGTGTCTCAGGGCTACAGGATCCACTTTCACACCCTGCCAAGGGCAAAAGGTATGCCAGACCTGCCACACAATCAATGGACAGAGGCACAAAAGCAAGTTTCATCCCTCATGTACATGAGGGCCATTCAACAAGTACCACAAGAGCATGGACAAGGATTTTACTCGAGACTTTTCTTGGTGCCCAGAAAGGACAAAGCCTGGAGACCAATACTGGACCTGTCTATACTAAACACATTTCTGGACATCCCATAATTCAAAATGTTGACTCTGCAGCAGCTACTGCAAGAAGGCTTGGCTAGTAACTTTAGACCTAAAAGAGGCATACCTGCATGTCCCAATCAGACAATCTTGCAGGAGATACCTCAGATTCATAGCTGGCTCAATGCACTACCAATTCTCCGCACTGCCCTTTGGCTTATCTACTGCGCCCAGGGTCTTCACAAAATGCCTGGCACCAGTAATTGCATTTTGCAGACAGAGGAATTCAAATATATCCTTACTTGGACGAATGCCTTATTCAAGCAGAGAACAAAGACATTCTACTAAAGCATCTGGCGTTTGTAAAAAGATTACTAATTTGCCTAGGGTACACAGTAAACAAAAAGAAATCAAAACTAGTACCCTCTAAAGAGATAATATTCCTGGGTGCAAGCTTAAATACAACTGTCCAGATGGCTTATCTCACGCCAGACAAACAAAGGCAACTGACCTCTTACTTCAAAATGTTGGCAACAAAGACCCAGTTATCTGCAAGGAAAATTCTGCAGGCTTTGGGCTTTATGGCATCCTGCATTCTGCTAATTCCATATGCCAGACTGCATATGAGGAAACTACAATGGTATCTAAAAAGTGTTTGGACTCAACATTGCCACAGCCTGGAAACATTAATTACTCTCATTCCCTGCCTGCAACAGGAGTTTCGATGGTGGGTACAGGCCTGTCACCACAACAAGGGACAGCCATTCACTTTACCCACAGCCAGGCAGACACTAACAACGGATGCATCAGATTATGCCTGAGGGGCCCACATGGCACAAAAATGTATTCAGGGCACATGGCCCGCAAGCCAGATGCATCTTCATATCAATCAGAAAGAGATGCTAGCTGTTCAGAATGCCCTGACAGCCTTCAAGGATCTACTTCATCCAGGACAACTACTGATAAAGACGGACAATACTACAGTCATGTGGTACATAAACAAGCAGGGAGGCACACATTCCTACCCCCTCTGCAGACAAGCCATGACTTTGTAGGACACAGCATTGACCTATCAAGTTCACCTGCAAGCACAATTCCTGCCAGGAAAAATAAGCACTCTGGCAGACAAACTAAGTAGAAATCTCATGGATCCCCATGAGTGGAAACTGGATCCACAAGTCTTTAGCATGATAACAAGGAAATGGGGATGCCCAGACATAGATCTATTTGCCTCCCCTCACAACTGCCAACTACAGAGATTCTGCACAAGAATTTATCACAAGCAAGCATGGAAAGTGGATGTCCTATCCTTCAGCTGGAAAAACAGTATATGCCTTTCCTTCACTGCCTCTCTTCCCCAAGGTACTTCTAAAGGTCAGACAAGAGAATCCAAAAATGATACTGATTGTCCCAGACTGGCCATGCCAGCACTGATACCCAATCCTAAAGAACTTGTCTCAAGGTCCAGCCTGGACATTGCCTCAAACTTCTCACTTACTGACCCAACAAAACAATCAGATCCTGCACAGCCAACTCAGGACCTTAAATCTGGCAGCACGGTGGATAATGTAGCCATTCAGAACACTCCTCTTTCAAAAGCTGTTATGGATGTTATCTAGGAGGCCCAGTACCAGAAATTCTTATGCAGAAAAATGGAAGAGATTCTGTGCTTGGAACCAGGAACAAGGAATTGACACGTTTCTACCAAATATTCCTCAGATTTTACAATACTTAACTGAGATGCTGGACAGAGGCCTATCCTTTTCATCAATTAAGATTAATGTCTCTGCCATTTCAGCCCATTGCAATATGGAACCACCTATCTTTTCTCATCCTTTAATAAGGCAGTACCTCAAAGGGGCCAAAAACATAAGACCTCCAAGAAGAGCACCAATACCTGCATGGGACCTGAATTATGTCTTGGAAAAACTCACACTGCCTCCTTTTGAGCCAGCCTCAACAGCTGATATAAAATTCTTATCCTGGAAAACAGCTCTGCTCCTAGCAATAACCTCTGCACAATGAGTCTCAGATTTACAGGCACTCATGGCTGTGGAACCTTTTATCATTTTCCATCCAGACATGGTTTCTCTGAGGATGAACCCTACATTTATGCCTAAGGTGGTGTCCAGTGTGGCCCTTAACCAATCCATTCACTTGCCTACCTTTTATCCAAACCCACAGAACAAGGGTGAGAGACTTCTGCATTCTTTGGACATACACAGACAGCTACGCTTCTACTTGGACAGAACTAAAGCTTTCAGAAAGACTGAGCAACTTTTAGTGGCATATGCTGCAGGATCACAAGGAAAGGCTATCTCAAAACAGACTATTTCAAAATGGATAGGCCATTGCATTAATTTCTGCTACTCACAGCATGTCAAATCAGTGCCTAAGGGCATTAGACCACATTCTACCAGAGCAGCAGCCACTTCAGCAGCCTTCCTCAGAGGAGTACCAACCAAAGACATCTTAGAGGCTGCAACCTGGAGTTCAGTGCACACTTTTACAAAGCACTACCACTTACCTCTCTACTCTAAATCCAGAGCAGGCTTTGCCACTGCAGTTCTACAGGGCCTCATAGCCTCTCCTAACCCTATTTAGCCCAGCCACTCAGCTTTGGGATTCAACCCAAGAGTAATGACTGCAACAGTGAAACACGATGAACATAGTACAGTTGTGTACCTACCATAAATGTAGATGTTCGAGTGTATTCACTGTTGCATTCCAGGTTACCCTCCCACCATCCCCCTTTCATTTGCTGGGTCTTATCTGTACTTCTGTATTCTATACAACCTATGTGGTGTATTTGCTTGTAGATGAAGGAAATGTTTACTTTAGGGCATGTATGTTTATTGGCATAATCTATTTAGCCTACCCTTTTGGGGGCACCTGACATCTGGGGCAAAAAAAACTGAAGAAAATGGCGTCGGCTGCATCTTTTATACCCCTGGCACACTGACGTCAGGGAAGAGGTGACAGCAACCAACACCGGACCAAGACTTTGGAATTCAGGCTGACTGCGGGTAGCCTGCCAGCAGGATAACCCAAGAGTAATGACTGCAACAGTGAATACACTCGAACATCTACATTTATGGTAGGTACACAACTGTACTTTTCTATATCATTAAAAGCTTGTTGGGCTACTATTTGGAGATCTGGTAAGGTATCTGCTGAGCAGATTAAAGTTGAATCGTCCGCATACTTAACTACTTTAGCATGTGTTGTGGATGAGGCTATATCATTAGAGAAGATGGTGAAAATAAGGGGTCCTAGTATGGACCCTTGGGGGACTCCAACCAAAACAGGCAGAAATAGTGAGAGTTTGGATTTTCATCGTACTGCTTGTTGTCTATCAGAAAGATAGCTTAGGAACCAGGAGAGGAGAGTCTTTGATGGGTTTAGTGAGGCAAGAGTACTAAGGAGTTTCTGATGGGAGGCAGTGTCGAGCACTTTTCACATGTCTAAGATGAGTGATGCTACTTGCTGGTTTGAATTTCTCAGTTGGTTGATGCTGTTAGAGAAATTAATTAGGGCTGTGGTGGTGCTGTGTTTTGGTCTGAAACCATGTTGGAAGGGAAAGATAAGGTTGTGAGATAACAGGTATTGTAGTAATTGAGTGTGGATACATTTTTTCAGAATTTTGACATAGGGGGAAAGGATGTCTATGGATCTGTAATTGTTTAATTCTGTTGATGTTCCTCCTTCATGTAGAGGGGATGATATAGGAAATTTTCCATAATTTTGGGACATATTGTTCTGCTATAGACCTGTTTACCAGAATGGAGATGGGCAGAACTATGGCATCAGCTGACAGTTTGAGGTACTCATTGGAGAGTTGGACAGCTGCTAAGGAAGGTTTCAGTTTTTTCAGTATTGTTCTTATGGTGTTAGTTGGGACAGGTTTGAGGGCAAAAAAGTTGCTGTTAGTTTCCACATTAGGTGGAAAAGACAGAGGGTGGAATTATTCCCTGTAACTATGGAGAGGATGGTGTTTATAACGTAGGTGTTGATTTGTGAGGCAATACACTTTGATTGTTGGTTCTGGGGTTATAGCTTTACCTGGGTGGAGGAGCAAGTTAATTGCTTGCCAGAACCTTTTGGGATTGTTGTCATATTTGTTTTGCATAGTTGTACAGTATGTCTTTTTTGTCTAGTTTGAGTTGTGTTTTTGTTTGATTGTGGAGCTGCTGGTATGCTAGCAGAGTTTTATTGTCTTTTGGTATTGATACCAGGTTTTGTCCCTTATTTTTTAAAGTTTAATTGTTTCTTTCAATGTCCAGAGCAATATCTTATTTTTAATATGACATGTACAAGTTGGTGCTAAGCTATTTAGAATAGCTAGTAATGTGTCATTGAAGTATATTACAGCCTGGTCAAGTTGGAGATGATGCAGTGGTGTCCAGTTGCATTTATTGACCATGTCTATAAATGCTTCATAGAGACATTTTTGGTATTTCATACAACTTTGTAAAATATGATTCTGGGTGAGTTGAGCTGATGGATTAAGTAGGTAGGTTTATGGTTACTTAAATTATTTGGAAGGCATCCAGAGAGAGAGAGAGTTGTGTGTGGTACTGTTAAATGACCAGTCTTAGATTCTCTTTTGCTATGTTTATCTATTTGAGTGGGGAACTGGATTGTTTGGGATAAACCATGTAGATGTATGAAGGTAGAGGGGTTATCAGCAGTGCAAGTGTTCCAGTCTAAGTTTGTCACCTGTAATAATGTTTTCATGGATGTAGGTTGAGGCTATCCAGGCTATGAGTTCTTCAAAGGCAGTAGGTGTATTATTGGGAGATATGTATGTGGCTAATATGGTAATATTTTTCTTTGGGTTGATTCTGAGTCATGTTACTAGGACTTCAAAGTTGTTATCATAAGGGTATTTGATGGGTAGGTAGCCTATGCTTAGGTTATCTTTGCAGAAGATTGCAACCCCGCCACCCTTCTTCCTGATGCTGTCTAACCTGTGTATGCTATAACCTTGTGGGACTATGTCTGGGCCTCTTATATGGGGTTTTAGCCAAATTTCTGTTGCTGTAAGAATGGTGAGTATTGTGCAATGACTACATGAAAGTCTGTGATCTTATTAACAGGGCTTCTAAGGTTCATGTTAAGAATGAGAAGGTCTGTAGTTTTAATGTGAGGAAGGGGTGGAATGGTAGCCATGATGGTATGTTATGCAGTATGTGGCCCAGGACTGGGGATGTATATCACCAGTATGGAGAATCTGTGATAATATGTATGCATGTTTGTGTGACAGTTTGGAGAATATGTGAAGGTGTTTTCTGAAGTGGTTAGTGGTATTACTGACAACTACATGTTTGAAGTAGAAGTATGCAATAGCTGTGTGATTGCAGAGTTGGGAGGAGATGGCAATGTAGGAGAGTGAGGAGTGGACTGTATTAGTATAATACAGTGTGAAGCTATGGACATGTAACTGTAGGTGACTGTAGGATGTTAGATAGTATGCAGATAGCAGTAGGGTATAGAGTGAGGGCAGGAGAAAGAGCATGGTGTGTATTCTTTTTAAAATGTAGGTTACCTGGATGCTGTGATGAAGATATAGGGAAAGAGGGTGTTGATGTAGTGTGGTGGGGAGTTATGCGATTAAGGACTGTTGCAGTTAAGTTGTGTGAGGAGAGGGAAGAGTGTTACAAATAGTGTGATTGGTTTAACTGAGATGTGACTGGCAGATGGAGGCTGTTTCATGATTGGGGGAAGTTAGGGAAGTGGTTAACATTGGTGTAAGTTTAGATGATGCACGTCTGGGTGGGAATGTGGGTAGGGTAGGCGAACGGAGTGGGCTGCCACCCCCCTCACAGAAGAGTGCAAAGAAAAACAGTATGAGCTGTAGAAGCCTTGGAGCTATAAGGTAAGTGAAAGCAAGGAAGAGGTAGAGGCAGAAAGGTAGGAGTATAAGCAGATAGTTGCAGACACACTACTTTTATGCCCTTGGTGTGTAAGTAAAACAAATGAAGGCAAATCTATCTAGGGACAAAATACAACAAGTAAATGGTACTGGCCTTGCTTTACAGGAATTCTAATGGGGAGGCAGATTTAGTTGAGACAAAATACAAGTATATTGTTAGTTGTGGCACATAGTGGCAAGAGACGAAGGTATAGTTGCCTGGGGTGGGGAGCCCGTGCAGGTGTGCACACCGGCCAAAGCAATGTTTAAAAATAACTAGTAAAAGTAACAAATATGCTATAAAAAGAAATGTAAACAACCAGTCATAATGTTTGAAACATAATTATTAAGGACCAAATCTGCTAATAACAAGAAACTGTAAACATCCAGTCACCTATGCAGGTGGATATACTTATTAAAAGGTGTTACTCTTGGCTTGCAATAACTGTAGCATAGCAGTGGTTCTATTTGCCAGTGTTGCATTTGCTGGGGGTTGGGGAGAAACCCAAACTGTGCTGATACAGGCAGACCAAGTGTGGTGTAAAAGAGATAAGTGATGTTAGGAATATGGCTAGTTATTACAAAGTGCAGAACACCTGACCTCAGTGAGCAGTAAAGTAAGAGGAGTGAGGGTGAGCTGACTGAGTGTGGATGTGTGTTGTTAAGAGAGACACAAAGGAACCTACAGAGGCTGTAAGGGGACCTGTGGTGTATGTAGAGTGAGTGTGCAATGACTGAGACAGAGAGAAGTTCAACAGACCATAATGTATGGACTGCTGACATTGGGGCTTGTAGTGGATTAGATAACAGGCAGAAAGCATATAATAGTAACCATAAAACACATACTTATGCAGTCATCATTTCTCAAAATAGCAATGCAGTAGGCAATAATTGGTTAGAACACATCTGAGGAAACACAATGCACACTTATGCAGGACTGCAGTATTAAGTAAAACAGAATATAGCATTGATCACTAGAGGCTAAAGGAGCTTGCCGTTGCAAACAGGGAACAAGCATTTCTGTCTCTTGCAATTTAAAACAATGCTTTAGTAAATGGAATATGTGCAGCTGCAGCTTCTACAAATAACTAGGGAAAGGATACTGTAGGCAAGTACATAAAACAGTCAAAACCAGTTAGGGAGCATTACATTACACAAGTCTCCAGCCAAAATCAATTCTAAGCAGAACAGCATATTTAACAGCAAACAGTTTATGTAGTAGAAGCAGTCACTGCTTCAGTTATTCCCTTAGACCATTGTAAGCATAACAACATATGTAACAGCAAACAGATTCTGTAGTAAAAGCAGTCACTACTTCATTTAGTTCCCTAGACTACATAAAGTTATCTAAGTACTTTAATTGGAAGCATAAAAATGCCTATTAACCCAAGTCTCAGGTCTCTCAACAGCAGGTACAAATACGAGTCAGTCATTGTCCACGCTGGTGTAAACGACCTGAGACGTACCTCCTTGGACTACATGAAAAGAGAGCTATATAAAACACATAAGAAGGTGCACCATAAGGCAAAATCTCGATAAAGATGAGTCTCCAATGGATAAAACACAGGTTTATTGGTATAAAACAGGAACAAACTGCAGTATGGTGAGCGCTTTCGCGTTATAACTAACGCTTCATCAGACATCAAAGCAGCTTAAAACCAACTGTTTAAATAGGAGTGACACACAAAACATGTGTTTACATTGACAAATCAGAATAAGAGTAATAAAAACACAAAATACAAGTGTTATAAAATCCTGACATGCATATTTATACCATTTGAATGTGTTACTTAAAAAGTCATAAGAACTAATCCATCATGCATATCACAATAATACATTTATCAAACAAACTTGAAACCCTTTCTAGTGTCTTAAAGGTCTATTGGCTAAGAAAGGTTTAAGGGCTAATCTATCATTTATGCCGAATCATTCGGCATAAATGATAGATTATAGAAAGGGTTTCAATTTGTTTGATAAATATTTGTAATATGCATGATGGATTAGTTCTTATGATTTTAATAACACATTCAAATAAATATGCATGTCTGCACTGTATTTTTTGTTTTTTTTACTCTTTATTCTGATTTGTCAATGTAAACACATGTTTTGTGTCCTATTTAAACAGTTGGTTTTAACTGCTGATGTCTGCTATATAGCTTTGAAGGTGCTTTACCCAGCAAGAGCTCTTTTTTTCTCATACATGAAAAGAGACATTGAGGAGCTCTCTGATTATGTAGCCCAGGCAGGTATGACCCTGTCCTTGAGCAGTATCCTACCTTCACCAAGAATGATGCCACAATACAGAGATAAGATGATCAGCTTTAACAATTGGCTTAAACTCTGGTGTCATTCAAAGGGGATCCAATGTCTGTCTGCCTGGGATGACATGCTGGACAAGCCACGCTGCTCATGAGGGACGGCTTGCACCTGTCACCCCTGGGATTCTGGATATTGGCAAAGGCTCTTGCCACCCCATAGTGCCTTTTTAGGCAAGGCTCAAATTCTAAACCTACCACCCTAGAACACAAAAAGGAAAAAAACTAAGGGTAATGCTGCTCAATGCCAGAAGTCTAAATCTCAAAATGCACACACTCGAGGCCCTTCTCAGTATGGAGAACATCGATGTCTGTGCTGTGACAGAAACCTGGTTCAAGGCTCCTGAGAGCACCCCAGCACTAACAGGTTTTACCTCATATCATGCGTTCCAGCCCCAAAATCCGGACAATACCAAGAAAGGAGGGGGGTATCCATATTCATCAAGGACACCCACACCTCAAGACTGGTGGCAACGCACGATGCATCGGAGACCATCCAGGTGCAATTAACCATAGGCAAGACTGCTCTGCAAATTGTAGCATGTTACAGGCCACCCTCACAAACTCAGGAACCTCACATGGCTTTCCTGAAAACACTGGAGGGGATAAATGTATCTCCAAACACCATCATACTAGGTGACTTCAATGACCCTAATATAGATTGGGAACACTACACAAGCCCAAACACCCTAGCCCAAAAGTTCCTGGAATTCATGAACTCAAATGCCATGGAACAACTAGTCACCATCCCCACAAGAGGAGAAAACATACTTGATCTCATCATCACGAACATGGGAGCACAATGTTCAACACCGGATGTATAACCCTCACTGGTGAGATCAGATCACAAACTAATCTTGCTGGAGGTCCTCATCCCACCCCCACCTGAAATAAAAAAGACCACAGTAAAAAACTTCTCGAAAGCCGACTTCACACTTCTAAAGACTAGTGTGGTCTCCTTTAAGGCCCCGAGCGTGGAAAACAGTACTCAAGCCGCTGAATCACTTACAAATGCCTTCTACCAGCACCTGCAGGACTGCATGGATAAGGCAATCCCAAGCAAAACAAAGACTCTTTGTACCAAGGGCAAGCGTCCAGTCTGGTGGACCCCAGCCATAAACAAACTCTGCAACAAAAGGAGGAAGGTACTACAAGATAGAGCAAAATCCTTAAAAGGTAAGACACCTTTGATCACTATAAGTAAAAACTAAGAGCTCTCATAAAATCATCCAAAGCAAATTTTGAGAGAAAAATAGCTAAAGACTCAAAAGGCAATCATAAGGCCTTCTTTAGCTATGTTAGAAACCTGGGAGGAAACTCCCAGATATGCTCAGAACTAGTTCAAAATGATGTGAAGATTACTGATCCTACAGACATTGCCAACATACTGGCTGACAGGTTCAGTGCAAACTTCTCCCTCCCTCCCCAAAGGAGAGATATCTATACCAAATGGTTGCAGCCCCCAAACATCTCAAACGCCCAAGTGAGAACTGCTCTCTCCAAAGCAAAAACACAGCATCCATGGGACCTGATGGTGTCCCAGGCTGTGTGCTCCACGAACTCAACGAGGAATTAAACCCACAGCTAGGACAGCTGTTTAATCATAGTTTCACCTCTGGATACGCACTCCAGGAGTGGCGCACTGCAACTGTGGTCCCACTTCACAAAGGCGGTGCCTCCACAGACCCTGGAAATTACCGGCCCATTAGCTTGACAAGCCTTATCTGCAAAGCCATGGAGAGGATCATAATGGACCTCATAAATAAAGACATAGGGAATTTGCAGACTTTGGATCCAACCCAGTTTGGCTTTGTCAAAGGCAGATCATGCCTTTTAAACTTGGTTGACTTTTTCAAACAGTCACCAAAGCCATTGATGAGGGAAAGGCAGTCCATACAGCCTACCTCAATCTGGCGAAGGCCTTCGATACAATACCCCACTCGGGTATCATTGAAAAACTCATCAGCTTAAATGTTAACCCATACATCACAAGATGGGTTGCAAACTGGCTGAGTGACAGAACCCACAGGGTCAGAGTTGCTGGCGCCATGTCAGACTCAAAGCCTGTCACAAGTGGTGTCCCACAGGGCTCAGTCCTGGGCCCACTATTGTTTGGCATCTACTTTTCTGAAGTACAAGCAAACACAGGAGGGTTATGGCTGACAAAGTTTGCAGATGACTGCAAACTGGGCCGTAGTGAAAACACATCTGACACAGATATCCTTCAGAAGGGTCTCACAGAAACGGATGACTGGTGCCAGAGCCATGGCCTAAAGTTAAATGCCAAAAAATGCATAGTCATACCCTTCGGGAAAAACAAGTTTACCCCTGGCTACCATATAGGTGGAAATCCTCTGAGCACAGAAGAAGTTATCAGGGACCTGGGGACCCAGGTTGACAGTAGCCTGTCATTCGACACCCATGTAGCTAAAGTAGTTAGGAAGACCTTCTACATTGCCCACCTTATCATGAAGGGATTCACATCTAGATCAAGGGAGGTCATAGTCTCCCTATACTCATCACTCGTCAGACCAATGATTGAGTACAATGCCCCATTCGGAATGTATCTGACCCGACACTTGCAGCAGCTGGAGAAGCCACAAAAGTTCCTCACCAAAAGGATAAAGGGTCTCAAAAATCTGTCCTGTGCTGCCCGACTGAAAGAACTCCAGCTCTATTCAGTCGCTTACCGCTTGCTCAGAGGTGACCTTTGCCTGACATACAAGGCCATGTCAAACCCAGATTTGATGAATATGCTTCACCTCAAAAAATTTAGATCCGTCAGAGCCACAAGGGCGGGAGACTTCTCGACACGGCTATTAATAGGACATGCTGGAGGGATAGATTCATCACCCAAAGACTCCCTATGCTGTGGAACAAAATCCCGGTATATGTGAGGCAGAGCACCTCGCTGGCCTTGTTCAAGAGAAATCTTGACCAATGGATGGGAGATCGCAGATATACTCCAGGGATTACCTCAGTGTCACTGCTAGACAGAGGCACAGCAAAATAATGGGTATAGTTCCCCATACTAAAGGGGTGGCGTAAGCCACAAAAATATGGGCTAGGCTTATAAATGCCCTCGGGCAGATAGCCTAGTATGAACCTATGAACCTAAGTGCACCACATATATTTGAGAATAGCTTAAACAATTGCAGGCATGCACACTGAAAAGGGGCTGGAGAGAACTTCCTCAAAACGAGCAGGCCAAAAACAACTATTTCAAAATGGCGCCAATCAAGAAGACACACTTATATAGACTAGTTAATGTGCATGGAGGAGGGAGAGTTAGAGGAGGGAGATACAAAATGGGGGAAGGTAGAACCAGAACAAGCAGCTAGAGATATGCTTTCACAGAAGAGTGCAACGAAAAACAGTCAGTATGAGAAGGAGAAGCCTTGGAGCTATAAGGTATGTGAAAGCAAGGAAGAGGTAGAGGCAGAAAGATAGGGGTATAAGCAGATAGTTGCAGACACACTACTTTTATGCCCTTGGTGTGTAAGTAAAACAAAGGAAGGCAAATCTATCTGGGGACAAAATACACCAAGTAAATGTAAATGGTACTAGCCTTACTTTACAGGAATTCTAATGGGGAAGCAGATTTAGTTGAGACAAAAGATACAGCAAGTATATTGTTAGTTGTGCATCTTAGCAGCAAGAGATGAAGCTATAGTTGCTGGGGGTGGGGATGGGGAGCTCTTGCAGGTGTGCACACCAGCCAAAGCAATGTTTAAAAATAACTAGTAAAAGTAAAAAAATATCCTATAAAAAGAAATGTAAACAGCCAGTCAAAATGTTTAAAACATAACATCTCTAACAGTGAAATCCTCCCACCAGGATATAACATCTACCATACAGACGGACTAGACTGCACAAAAAAGGGGGTGGTGCAGCCATCCTACACAGTAATAGTCTCAACCTCATACTTTTACTGCCCCCATCCCTGACTTTCAACCAGCTGAACTCATTATCACTATCACCTCAATTCACACACAAAATTAGCTATTGCCTCCATCTACATCCCTCCTGGAAACAACTTGCCAATCCTTGAGAAAATCCTTTCCTGGTTCACCCACAATATACCCTATGAAACACTTATCTTAGGAGATGTCAACCTAGACTGGATAAAACTTAAAACTGACTCTCCACAAAACAGTATTAATCTCCACGGCTACCATCAACTAATAACTTCTCCCACCCGAATCCATAAAAACACCTGTTCTAGCTCTCTAATTGACTGGATACTCACCAACAGCCCTAAGCTATATCACAGCCCACTACCCTACCAGATCAACTACCCACTCTTGTCCTTAGATACAGCTCTCAACCTCCCAAATCCAACCACTATAGATATTGCCGCAAACTCTCTAACTTTGACTCAACACAATTCTCTTTTCCACTGACTGGACTTTCCTGTAACAAATCCCCTTAAATGACGCCGTAAATAGTTTCAACAGTATCTTCGTAAATACCCTCAACTCCCTCACTTCCTCTAGAAAGGTTAAAATAAAAGTTAACTATGCTCCTTGACTTTCCAAAGAGACTAAGTCCCTTATGCTCCAAAGAGATAAAACGTGGAAAGCCTAAACCAAAACTAAAGAATTATCCCTGCTCCACAAGTATAGACATCTCAGGAACCTTACCAAGAAACAAACCAATTTTGACAAAAAGTCCTTCTTTAACTCTACTCCGCTTGATAGCAAAACCAACCCTCATAAATTCTGGTCACTCTTTAAAAGAATTCTTTCTCCTGGATGCCCATCAAACCCCTCCCCCTACCCAGACACAGCCTCTCTAGATACAGCTACCTTGCTCAATAAATACTTTATTGATACTATTCAGTCACTCTTACCCACTACTGGCAATACTCAACACATCCCCTCCTACCCACCCAACAATAATCCCTTCAACCTACAGCCTGTTACAACTTCCTATATCCAATCTCTTCTACTTAAGCTCAAACCCTGCTCACCATCTACAGATAATCTACCCCCCACTTTCCTCAAACTAGCTGCTAACTCTATAGCTTACCCAGTGTCTATTTTAATCAATAGATCCATTCAGGAATCTACAGTACCGACTCCCTGGAAATCCTTTTTCACTATTCCCCTACACAAAGGGGGTGACTCTATTGACCCATCTAATTACCGTCTCATAGCCATCCGATCCCCCCCTCTCCAAAATACTTGAAAGATGTATCCACTCACAACTGCTAAAATACCTACTCCAACAAAATCTTCTTACCCCTACCCAACACGGTTTTCGTCCCCACCATAGTACAAGTACTGCCCTCGTATCCTTTACCCATACCATTGCAGTAGCCCTAGATAATAATGAACTTATCTCATGCCTCTTCCTTGACCTTTCCAAAGCTTTTGATACCATCTCCCATCCTCTGCTGCTATCTAAACTTGCTAGTCTCAATCTATATGCTTCTACCCTTTCCTGGTTCTCCAGTTACTTATCCTCCAGGCAGCAGTCTGTCAAATGGCTCTCCTCCACTTCTCCATTCCTATCTGTCACAACACGAGTACCCCAAGGCTCCATCCTAGGTCCTCTCCTCTTTAACATCTTCACTAATGACCTACAGACATCATGCAAACAATCCTCCCTCATCCAACACGCAGATGATTCTACTCTCATCTCCATCTCTGACAACATCTCTGAGCTCCATACTCTCTCTCAACATACTTTCTCATCTACTGAACAGTGACTCTCTAAAAACCTCCTCATCCTTAACCCCAATAAAACCAAACTCCTATTATTCCTCCCCCGGTCACACACTCACCACAAATCTTTCTTCTATATCACCGCCTCATATAACACAATTATTAAATCTGATGCTCATACTAAACTTTTAGGAGTCATAGATGATGAACTCAAATTTAATATACACCTCCTCCAATGTATAAAAAAGACTAACCAGAAACTTAGGTTGCTCTATCGTAACAAGAAATTTCTAACTCCAAATGCTAGGCTCTACCTTGCTCAAGCCTTCCTCCTACCCTCCCTTTTGTATGCTGCCCCTATTTTCACCAATATCCAAGCCACAACTTTAAACAAACTCCAACAAACATCATAAGATAGCTAGATTCATAACAGACTCTCCTTACAAATCCCACCACTGTCTACCTCTGACATCCCTACAATGGCTAGAATTCCCCCACACTTTGTTACTTTCAGAACTACAAATGTTTCATTACATTCTCTACAAACCTTCAACTTGCCCAGCTCTTTCTTCCCTCATTTCCATCTACACACCTTCTCGCACTCTCCATACCTCTAATTAGCAACATTTCAACACCTACCAGCCAAAAAAGCAGTAGGCAAACTCTTATATAAATACTCAATAGTATAAAACTGGAACAAACTTCCTCGCAAAATAAGCTCCACCATTCACCCAGCACACTTTAAGGAGAAACTTAAACTCCATCTGCTCAACACCAGAATCTGCCCTTGCACAGCACCAACCTAACCTCATTTCTCCCCTCCTCACTTTCCTCCATCACCTCAAAAATGTGATCCCTCAACTAAGGGTTACAAACTGAACTATAATCTTCTCATTTGATCAATTTATCTGCATGTAAATATGTACAAATTCTCTAATCTGTAAACATATAGTTTACATAATGTAATCAGTTTGTATGTTTTCACCTGTATCTGTACTGTTCTTGTATTATTATTTTTTTTCTTTTCATATCTCATATGTCTATTGAAATTGTTACCTTTTTATGTCTGTATATATCTGTATTTGGAGCTTTTCTCCTCGGGTCTCCACTAAAAATGGGCCAAAAACTCAGCTGGACAAACCCGGTTAACAAATGCAATAAATAAATATATAAATAAACTATTAAGGACCAGATGTGCTAATAATAAGAAACTGTAAACAGGGGTGGCAGTGTTGAGCTCAGTAAATAAACACTCCAAGTGTGACTGGAAGTAGTGGGGAATAGGTCCTTGAGCCACTTTACTGCTTGTTGATGGCCTTTTAGGTAACTTTGCAACCATGCAAGGGCAGAGAGGCTGAGGTTAAGCTTTGTAGGAATGGTCAGTAGTTTGTGGTGGGAAAATGTATCAAAGGCCTTAGACATGAAAAAATTACATGGAGCTGCTTACTGCTTGGTGTGATGGATTTGAAGTGTTCTTAAGACACTCAGTCTTGCTGGCTGGATTCTGCTAAAATTCAAAGTCTGGTTATATTTGCATTCACAGTCTGTTGCATACAGAAACTTGCAGAATATACACTGATGAGAGAATATACTTTGCAGCATCAACTTTAGAGAGCAGTAACAAATAACTTTTTATAATAAACCAAACGGAACCATGTTGCAGCTTAAAAGTACTGTTCCAACTTTACTTCTCATATAGTACAGATGATGTGAGAGATATAACATTTACCTTAGGACTTGTGTCCCTACCATACCTCTAACATAACTGGATTTATACAGCTCTTTATATACAGTTTTAGTCCTGTAGAAACAATACTAAGCTTCCTTGTTTAACAATGTCTTGTAAGAGACCAGCTTTTCTGACAGTGTGAATATCCTGTAACAGTGTCCTGATGTCCATGTAGAAAAACATATTTTTGAGGAAACACATTGTTCTGTATTCTATTTGGATCTGTGTATATGAACATATGTTCTTGTGCCAATGCTGATAAGCATATCCTGTTTTATGCAGAAAAACATATTTTTGAGAAAACACATTGTCAGAGATCAGCTTTTCTGACAGTGTGAACATCCTATATTTTATTTGGATCTTTGTATAAAAACATCTGTTCTTGTGCCATATCCTGTTTTTCCATGCAGAAAAACATATTTTTGAGAAAACACATTGTCACAGTGTCATAAACATATCCTGTTGTTTTAGGAAACATATTGTGTCCATCCTGTTATTTTAGGAAACATATTGTGTCCATTTTTTATATGCAGAATAACATGTCAGTGTTTTTTAAAAGCAGATTTTGCATTTTTGTTCTTGCATACATCCTGTTTGAGTCTGTAAGGGAAAAATGTCCATTCTTTAAAAGCAGATTTTGTATTTTTGCTCTTGCATACATCCTGTTTTGAGTCTGTAAGAGAAAAATGTCCATTCAGCAGATTCCTTTTCCAAGCCATGGTAATTTAGTATGGATGCTGATTGCATATTACTAAACTCTATTTCTACATTTAAGCAAGCTTTATCTTATACATTATTTATGTTGCATAATTGCAGCAAAATTACTTTCAACCTTAGTATATTGTTGAGCACACTCTAACAATTCCGTCTTTTTTATTTTAAACTAGAGAAATAAATTCAGCATTATTTGGTAATGCTTTTTCATTATGACAATTAACAACAGTAACTTGATTAGCTTTTGCTAAGCAGACTTTAATACATGTAAATAATATGCAACCAAGCATTACAATAACAATAAAAGAAATTAAAAATACAGTGATTTTTCCTGTCCATCGTGTAAATAGATTACTAAACCATTCACTCCAGTCATCATTCCAGTTTTTTCTAGTATGTTGAGACACTTGTGCAATCACTTCTAAATGTGCTGGAATAAATGTACAACATTGTTCTCCTATTAAAGCACATGTACCCCCTTGTGATGCTAATATGTAATCTAATGCCATTCGATTTTGCAAAACCATAGATGGTATTGCTGTCATTTTGACAGTAATGTCAAGAACTGCATTGAAAGTGGCATTTGCCAATACCTCAACTAGTTTAGATAGTTTTCTCAGTTCCCAGATGGCTTTTGCAGCCCCGTACCAAGGGAAAATACCTGCTCCAGAGATTACATCATCTCCTAAATCCATATCTTTTAATTTAATATAATCAAGATTTTGATGATATATACGTGATGTATCTAAGGTGTCTACTGGATTTTCTGGACTTTCAATTACAGGTAATATATCCCTTTTCTTTTTTGTATTCCTAATGTTTCCTTTTGGTAACTCTTTTACATGATGCATTGCTGGTACCACTAATCCTATATAACAGGTGCCATCCCATCCCTTTGGTAACCATTTATAAGCATATTTACCACAGATGTAATATAACCCATCTGATAGAGCAACACTATTTACAAGACTGCCATTTACTTGCCCCATAGTAGGAGTTTTATCATGTACAACTGTAAAGTTTTTATCTGTTTTACTTCTCCAACATGTAATATTAGTTTTACAGTCATTTTTGTCATTTTGTGAAAAATGAAATACTGCTGTGTCACTTAATATTAACTGACCCTTAATTGGTATTAAAATAGGAAAACTATGAGAAAATACTCCACGTACTGGTATGTGGTTGTGAAAATTTATCATTTCAATTGTTTGAATACAATTGCTATCACCCACTGGAACAGTTCCATTTTGTTGAAAACATGTGATCCCCTGTACTATAGCAGATAACTGTACTCTTGCTTTACGTAATTGTACATTTATAACTTGATCTCCTGTTTCATTTATTAACACTCTCCAACTACTAAGAGAATTTAGTGGAATAGGTATTAGAGGCATTGCCCCTGTTATTTTTGGTATTAAACTACATACCCAACAATTAGAAACATTCATGCTTTTTGCATACCAACATTGTCTTGCTAAGAAAGTGTTAAAAGATGGTGACCAGTCTTGTTCATTTTTCCACATTTCTTTACTCTCTCTCTCTTATGTAACTTTACAGTTTGATTAACAGGTTGTAAGTATAATTTAATACTAAGCGATACAATAATAGTTAGTATAATAGCTATTATCAATTTAAAAAAAACATCCTTTAAATAGAAATTCCATTGTTGAATCATTTTGCCTTTGGTCATCCGAAACTGGATTTCCAAAAGGATGCACTTTAAACCATGTCAATTTCATTAGGGTTTTCTCTGTTGGAAACCTACAAAAGAATACATTTAATCAGATTTACATTGTTCACTATTTTTTATCATTCTTAGTTGATCTTTATGTACCAACATTGTTCTGTTTTTCTTTTTCCTTTGATTTTGTACACTAATGGTCCAATTTGTTCCACTACTTCAAAAGGGCCTTGCCAATTGCTAGCCCATGGTCCTTCCATTTGGAATGTTTTTACCAATACTTTGGTTCCACAGGGAAGGTTTTCTTCAGCTGGTATTATTGGCACCTTTTTCCATAGATGGAACGCTTGCTCCCTTGCATTATAGTCACATATACTAGTAAGTTGTTTTAGCCATTCCTGATGTTTGCTAATTTCTAGCATGGGCCTACCATTAGGTAAATCTGGATCAAATGGTAATTGTATGGGCATTTTGCAGCCTGTCATTATTTCATATGGGGAAATACCTGTTTTGCTGTTTGGTGTTGCTCGAATACCCATTAAAATACCAGGCAGATGATGTACCCATGTATTGCCCTTTTCCAAGCATGCCTTTTTAGACGTTCTTTTAACGTCCGATTCATACGTTCTACAATGCCATTAGATTGTGGATGGTATGGTACATGAAACCTTTGCTGTATGCCTAACAAATTACACATTTGTTTAATGAGATCACTAACAAACTGTGGGCCATTGTCTGACTCTATAACCTGTGGCCATCCCCAATGACAGAAAATATTTTCCATAAGGCTTCTGCTGTTGCCTTTGCTGTCATGGTTTTGGTAGGAATTGCTTCTACCCATTTTGAAAAGACGTCCACTACTACTAGTAGATATCTGTAACCTCCCTTTGTTGTTGGTAATGGACCTGCATAATCTATTTGAACTGCATACCATGGCCCATCCGCTGGCTGTACTCGATGTAACTGAGGCCTTTTGCTTTTAGCATTTACCTGAAGACAGATTAAACATTCTTCTATAATCAGTTTGCAGACCTTTTTTAAATTTGGGTTCCAATACTTTTCTTTTACAACTGCCCATAACTTATTAGTTCCTATATGGCCCAGTATTTGGTGATTTAACTTGACCAACTGGCGTTCCAACTGAAATGGTACATATGGCAACTGTAACCCTTTGGAGGTCGTGTATGCATAGTACTCCTTTGGTGGTATACCTGCCAATCTGCACTGATCGGTTTCTTCTTTTAAGCCCTGTTGTTTTTGTATATTTACAAGGTCTTTCTCTATTGACTCTTTATCTAGCTCTTTTAAGACACTAACTTCTACATTGGCATACTCATATTCTGGAAGTTCTTTTCCATTTTGTGCTGCTTGTTTGGCCAAGGTATCAGCTAACACATTTAATCTGTAAGTTTCACTGGTTGGCTTTTGATGTGCTTTTACTTTTAAGATGCTATACTGTCCTTGTTGTTTTGACATTGTTATAACTTTATATATGTCTTTTAATACTTCAGCATGCCGTAATGGTTTACCTACACTATCCACAAATCCTCATCTTACCCAGGTTTCCATATGTAGTCTTAAAGAATTTACTACATAAGCACTATCTGAAAAAATGTTAATAGGATTGTAATACTTTAGCACATACAATACTGCCTCCAGTTCAGCTCTTTGAGCTGACATATGCTCTGGTAACTTGATTAGTTCAGGAGAACCCAATTGTGGATTCTCTGGAACTATGGCAAATCCTGTCCAGTGTCTGCCTTGGTCCCAATATCGTGCTCCATCCACAAAGATGGATGGCTTAAAGTGATCAAAATCAGATGCTAAAAATTGCACCTCAGGTGACATTATCTTTTCTAAACAGTTATGCTGTTTTCCTTCATATCCCATATGGTTTGACAAATGGTATTTATCCCCTGTCTGTATATTAACAGTTTTCATTCCAAAAAGTGCCATCCATTTTGCAAAGACTGCCTGACTAATACCATCTGTAATTTTATTCATTTCAAAACTGTCTATCAAAGCTTTTACAGCTTGATGTGGTGTTTGTACTATAATGCTGGAAAATACGGTCAAATATTCAGTTTGTTTAATACCCCAGTAAATGGCTAATAACTGCTGTATACATGGATGGTAACCCAATTCCACTGGAGTCATCTTTCTGCTAAAGAAAGTGACTGGGCGTAATGTTTTTTTCCATTCTGTTGTCACTATCATGTGGCCATTCCTGTAGTAGTACCACAGACAGTTTTTTTTTTTCCTGCTGCTGCTTGTAACACAAATGGTAACCTTGGAGTGGGTGCTATTAGTTCTGTAGCTTGTGCTAGTTTTATTTTTATCTGTGAAAATGCCTCCTCTTCATGAGATCCCCACTCTAAAAGGTGGAGTTCTTTTGTTCATGTAACATTTTGTATAGGGGAGCAGCCACGGCTGCATAATCCTCTATAAATTCCCTATTGTAATTCATGATTCCCATGAATTTATGTAAGTCTGCTATAGTCAGTGGCTTTTCCATTTGTAAAATGCCTTGTACACGTACAGGGCAAGGAGATCTTCCTGTTGGTTTTATAATAGTACCTAGAAACTTAACTTTTTGTGTCATAAACTGAATTTTTTCACTTTTAACCTTAAACCCTGCTTGCTGTAGAGTATGAAAAACTCTCTTAAGAAGCCGTACATGCTCCTCTACTGTTTCTGACTGAATTAAAATGTCATCAGTGTAATGTATTACTGAATCATCCTTTTCCAAATGTTGTAGAATGGATCCTACTGTCTGATGAAAAATAACCAGACTGTTTTGATACCCTTGTGGTAACCTTGTCATAACATATTGCTGGTTTTTAAATGTAAAGGCAAATCTTGGCCAATCTTTTTTCCTGAGTGGCACTGCAAAAAAGCCATTTGCTAAATCTATTACTGTAAACCACTTACTTTGTGGCTTAATATGTGCAGCCAACTCTGGGACTCCTAGAATCAAGTGTGCTCTAGGAGTGGTATATTGATTAACCTTTCGTAAATCAATAACAAGACGATAACTACCATCTTTTTTCTTAACTGGCCAGATTGGTGAATTTGTAGGACTGTTGCCTTTTTGTATAATCCCTTCTCTTTCCCATTCTGCAGTACATTTTTCCATATGTTCTTCTGCTTCCCTAGGAATAGGATATTGTTTTTGAAAAGGTGGTATATAGTCCTGATCACTTCCTATTCCTACTGGGCTTTCTAGTTTCCCACAATCACTGGGACCCTTGGACCATAGATTTGGGAATTGCTGTTGTAAATGCTTCCATACATCCTCACTGTCTGTATTTATATAGCCTGTAGGTTTTTCAGGTTTGTCAGGTAGAGAGATTGCATAGCAACCTGTATTTTGCTCTTCCTCTCTTTGTTTGTCTCCCATCCACAGAATTTCATTAGGTAAATCAATTACTATGCCTAAAGGTCCTAGAATGTCCATACCAATAATGGTATTTGTGCAAGATGGATGCATTAAAATGCACCCTTCCATATTTGTCCCTCTTGACTAAACTTTATGTCCACATTTTGGCTACTCACTGCATAGCATCCTGTGCCATTAAATGCTGAAATGCAAACCTTTTTTATAGGATTTACTGGTAACTGTCTGTTTGTGACAGATACTGCTGCTCCTGTGTCTATTAAGACATTTTTCCACAGTGACCCCTCTACCCAAATATCAATCAGTGGTCGTCCATCTCGACCCTTTTAAAGGTAGTCAGGAAAGATACCAGAGTAGGGGGCACATCCCTATTGTAAGGAAATCCACTCATCCTCTCCTTTATTATCAAATGCAATATGACACACCTCATGTTTTTGTTTGTCATCTTCTTCTGTGTCTGAATGATCTACATATTTAGGTTTTTCAATCTCTTTTTAACTGTTGCCTAGCTATTCCTTCTGCCTGTTCTATCAAATGTTTCGGATTTACAGGTGAAACTGTTTGAAAATCTACCGGGCATACTTTCCCTTTTCCTGTATATTGATGGCTCTTATAACTGTTTTTACTAATATTGTAAGGTTTTTGTACATGATCCTGCTTTTCTGACTTTTCTTGTAAATTTGTTTGCTCTCTTTTTGGAAACACTCCCTGTTCTTCCTTCTTTTTGTGCCAGGCTTTGTAATGATCACAATTTTGCTTAACGTGTCCTATTTTTTTTACAAAAGAAGCATGTTGGTGCCTTTTGCTCATTACCTGTGCTTGATCCTGGTACTACAAGCATAGAGGCAGGAGCTGGTGGTGCTGACACAGCTCTTTCTGCTGGTGGTTGGTCACACCATCTTTGCCTTCCCCTGTTTTTGACTTCACCAATTACTTCAAATGGCTCACTATTATCTTCACATGCAAAGATATGGTGTGAGTATAAAGTCCCATCATCGGCCATAGTCCGTCCCCTCATTAGTTTTTGTACCAAATCAGTGAGGGTATCAGAATTTTCTTCGTAGATACATTTAATATCCCCTGGAACCCCTTCGACTTATTCTAAGAAGCAATGTATTAACTGCTTTTGTATGTCTCTTTTTCCCATGTCTCTGTCTGTTTTTTTATATATGATTTGAAATGCAAGTCTAAAATGATCACTTTGTTCCATTAATTTATCTGTGATAGTAATTTTAAAATTATCTAATAATTTGGCTGTGAGAGGCTGCCCTTGTGTAAATGCCATTAAAACGGCTGTCATACGTCCTACTTTAGTGTTCAACTGATAATCATCTTGCTTTAATTGTATGAAAGTTTTAAAACATTTGGGAATGAAAATCCAGAAACATCTAAGTAATGCATCTGTCCATATATCAGATCCTGCTGTATATGCCACCCATTCTTCAAATGTAAGCATGTTATAAAATATGCCTTTTTATCATTCCACTGTGGTAAACTCTGTAATAATCTAGACTGTGTATATAAATCTGTAGTGGTTCCCTGTCCCTGTTCTATAATTTGGACTGGTTTTGTGTTTTTTAACTCTTCTTTAAGCTGGGATATCAAAATAGTATTTTGGAGGTTAGTCTCTGTTAATTCATCTAATTCTTCTTCCTTTTCCTTCAGATGCTGTTTAAGGTCTGTCATTTCTACCTGTAAGTGTTTAAGGGATATATGATACCTGTTATTGGATTCCTCTGTTGACTGCAGAGCTCCTATGCACTTTTGACAGAGATCTTGAATGTCAGTTTTGAACATTTTAAATTCATTTTGTTTCTCTTTCAAAAACGTATTAAAGTCTTCTGTCAATGTATCATAAACTTTGTTTCTGTCCTCATCTGTATGTGTAGCCGTGGCATCATTCCATGCTTGTACATAATTTTTAAAGGGAGTTACAAGATCTACAGGGGACTCTGTCAATAACAGATTTGATTGCTGTTGTAATTCAGAAATTAATGTACTGACAGGACATAACTGCTTTACATCTGGATATAATGAAAACTGTGTATCCTTAATTAATTCTTTATCATGAACAGATCTGTCTGCACAGTCTAGTTTTTAGCAATATCATGCAATACTTGTTTATGGCATATTACACAAAATGCAGTTTCCTTTGAATCACACAAGAAACATTTACTATGATATACTTCATTTTTTGTTGCAAATACCAATCAAATGTTACAATCCACTTACATAATGCTGGTATGTCAACTTGCCCTAACAAGGTTTTACACTTACTAATGTGTTGTGTATACCAACATTGCAATTTACTCCATATTTTATCTGGTTGTTCTGCTACATTAAGAGTAAAACTTGGCTTACATTTGCTAGAATTCTGCCTGATAGCATCCATACTAAAAAGAAAATGTGACGTAGAAAAAAAGTCTTACCAGTGAGCAAGAAAACAGGTGATCAGGCTGTTGGTGCTGATGGCTGGAAATCTTTCAAAGTCACTTGAGAAGCTGGGAAAGCACAACAGGCAGCGGACTGCTGGGCTAGTGGATATTCCCCTTTTCTTAGCGAAATTATGGCACTGCGACTGGAACTTCAGTCTCACTCCGGATGTAGAAGTCTAAAAAAACTGTACTACTGCAAGCTGCATAAACTGGAATACTTCTGTACAGAATTGACACATACGTACAAATGTTAGTTACTGCAATTTAACTGAAGTGACCCTCTGCAGGGCTTACCATCACTCCTCCTGTGTTTGAATGCAGATTGTAGGTTCAAATGCAGGCTAGCTTGCCATTGAAAAAATTACATGGAGCTGCTTACTGCTTGGTGTGATGGATTTGAAGTGTTCTTAAGACACTCAGTCTTGCTGGCTGGATTCTGCTAAAATTCAAAGTCTGGTTATATTTGCATTCACAGTCTGTTGCATACAGAAACTTGCAGAATATACACTGATGAGAGAATATACTTTGCAGCATCAACTTTAGAGAGCAGTAACAAATAACTTTTTATAATAAACCAAACGGAACCACGTTGCAGCTTAAAAGTACTGTTCCAACTTTACTTCTCATATAGTACAGATGATGTGAGAGATATAACATTTACCTTAGGACTTGTGTCCCTACCATACCTCTAACATAACTGGATTTATACAGCTCTTTATATACAGTTTTAGTCCTGTAGAAACAATACTAAGCTTCCTTGTTTAACAATGTCTTGTAAGAGACCAGCTTTTCTGACAGTGTGAATATCCTGTAACAGTGTCCTGATGTCCATGTAGAAAAACATATTTTGAGGAAACACATTGTTCTGTATTCTATTTGGATCTGTGTATATGAACATATGTTCTTGTGCCAATGCTGATAAGCATATCCTGTTTTTATGCAGAAAACATATTTTTGAGAAAACACATTGTCAGAGATCAGCTTTTCTGACAGTGTGAACATCCTGTATTTTATTTGGATCTTTGTATAAAAACATCTGTTCTTGTGCCATATCCTGTTTTTCCATGCAGAAAAACATATTTTTGAGAAAACACATTGTCACAGTGTCATAAACATATCCTGTTGTTTTAGGAAACATATTGTGTCCATCCTGTTATTTTAGGAAACATATTGTGTTCATTTTTTATATGCAGAATAACATGTCAGTGTTTTTTAAAAGCAGATTTTGCATTTTTGTTCTTGCATACATCCTGTTTGAGTCTGTAAGGGAAAAATGTCCATTCTTTAAAAGCAGATTTTGTATTTTTGCTCTTGCATACATCCTGTTTTGAGTCTGTAAGGGAAAAATGTCCATTCAGCAGATTCCTTTTCCAAGCCATGGTAATTTAGTATGGATGCTGATTACATATTACTAAACTCTATTTCTACATTTAAGCAAGCTTTATCTTATACATTATTTATGTTGCATAATTGCAGCAAAATTACATTCAACCTTAGTATATTGTTGAGTACACTCTAACAAGACATATTAGAAAGACTGACAGTACTATTTTCCCTTCATTTCTGAATTGATTGATGGTGTTGGTAAAGCTGAGAAGGGTAGTTGTGGTACTATGATAGGGCCTGAAGCCATGTTGGGTTTGGTGAGTAGATTATTGGTGGTGAGATACTGCAGAAGTTGAGAATGGATGCACCATTCTAAAAGTTTAGATAGTGGAGGCAGAACGGTGATAGGTCTATAATTTGTAAGTTCAGTTGAACTTCCACCTCTATGTAAGGCTGTTATGTGTAATATTTTCCAGGTAGATAGGACATTTTGTTCTGCTATGGACCAGTTAAGAAGTACTGATATGGGGTAGGCAATGGCTTTGGTTGCTACTTTTAGAAATTCAGTTGGTTAGTTATCAGCTGCTATTGTGGTAGGTTTGAGTTTCT
Organism: Protopterus annectens; assembly: GCF_019279795.1. Lineage (NCBI taxonomy): Eukaryota > Metazoa > Chordata > Ceratodontiformes > Protopteridae > Protopterus > Protopterus annectens. Next base: position 186,161,877 of record NC_056747.1, on the reverse strand, counting down.
TTAGTAGTTATTCAATGGTACTTGTGGAGATGGGTTGGAATAAGAAAGTATTATTATTATTGTTAGTTGATCTAGGTGCCAATGTTAGATAGGGTGGATTATTTTTGGTTAGGGATAGAATACTTTCAGTGAAATGTTTGTTAAATTGTTTGGCGGTAGTACCTAAGCTGTATGGTAAATTAGGGAGAGGGGTTTAGGTTTGTCCGGGATGAAGGATTTTTTGATTGTACTCCAGTAATTTTTGTGGATGTTTTTGGTGCTTCCATTGTAAATTAGTGTAGTATTTTGTTTGTCTTTTATGATTTGATGTTTTACCTTGTTCCTGATTTGTTGATAAGCGGTGCGATTTGGCTTGAGGTTTGATTCCCTCAGCCTTCATTTGCCTTCTATGTGCCTCTGATAAGTTAGTTCACTAGTTAGTACTCCTGGGCTGTTCCATAAGAGGGACCCTTGTGTTCTGTAGACAGTCCCAGGCTGTTAGTAAATGCATTGTACATTGGTCTTTTGAACTCCTGCATCCTTCACATAGACAGTTAATTAGTATTTCACTGTATGGGAATCCCAGCATGTCTTTTGTAGTTTAATGGGGTTGCTAGACGCATTTTTACTAAATGTGAGTTTCAAGAGAAGAAAAATTCATGGTTTCTCATGCTAGGTCTATTTTCAATGTGAAAGTGTTTTTTTTCTGTAAAATTTGAAATAAAAGTTTTAAATGAAATCCAGATCTCTGTGATAATTGCAAAAGTAACTCAGAAAATAATATTTGCACACTGACAGGCTTGAAAAGTGTTTATGGCAACTGGGTTGAAAGAATGCCAATTTAAGGGATATTGGTATGGCTGGTAGAGGCCTGATTAACAGGGCCCCATTTATCCATGATCAGGCTCTGTTGACTCTGGAGGTGTATGCTGTAACAATACAGCAGCATTATTAGACATTTCAAGTATATCAGACCTGTAAAGATGTCTGAGGGGATAGCTATTCTTTTTAAACATCTTTATTAAAATATCACTTAAGATATGGGCATGCAAACATTAATAGAAAACAAACTATATTAACAATTGTCTTTCAGTCCAACATTTTATAAATCACTCAATGTGTGCTTTCCCTTCAACTTCACACCTCCTACTATTCTGCATGTATTGTTCTACAAAGTCCATTTCTAACACAATTTGCTCCTTCCCTTTTGCAAAGCTCTCTCTTCCAGTTCTTTGTCTCTTTTACAATATTCAATAAATCAAATACAATCGGTTTGGATTTTGATTTCCATTTTCTAGTAATAGCTTTTTGACAGCCAACAGAATTAAACTTAAGGCCTAACTGTGTCTATGCAAATCCAATCCTGCGTTGTAGCTCAAAAGAATAATTTTGTCAGTTACCTCCATTTGCCCCCCTCCCCAATATTTCTGACAGAGTATTTTGTAGTAATTTTTTTTTAAATTTTCCAAATCATTCCACTCCCTCAAAAAAGTGTTCTCAGTTGTATCTTTCTTCCCCATCACACCTCCAATATTTAGTATCTACCAGGGGGAAAATTATTTGAAGTCTGCTTGGGGTAAAAAAAAAATATGCATATACACTTCCAAATAAAAATCCAAAACCTTCTGTACTGTGTTGCATATTTGAGAGCCATGTGTATGTCCTCCTGTTGTTCCCTTGTAAATTGCTTTTCTAGTCTCTCTTCCTAATCTTTTCTACCCTTCAATTGATTCTTACAGTTATCATGCAATATTTTGTGTGTGCTACTAACTATTCCCTTAACAGCAGCTTCTGTACTAAATTCAAATAAAAGTCCACCACAGCAGGTCTTTCACTTAGGGCTCCCCTGTTCCTGTACTCTGATAATCCATAATAGGGAAGGCAGTCTCTAACCTGCAGTCCAAACATCTTGGCCTCCTCCCACTCTATTACCTTTCCGTCTCTAGTCATTTGCTTCCAATACATTGATTCCATTGTCCATTTTCTCCAGTAAATCCCAGCCCCCTCTTGCAGACAACCCTGTCGGCAGAATCTCTTTTCTCCATTCCCACATTGGCTTAGTTCTTAGAATACTTTCTGCAACTTTATGACTATATTTTCTATGATGGTTATTTTTCTCTTTAAGGATCTGCATCCAAAATACATTTTCCTTATTACCTGAGCACCTCACTCCTTCATTATCCCTTTCTACTTTGAGTTATAACCTTCTGCTTGTGCCTTAAATGTGTAGCTCTAAAATATCCCTTCAAATCAGATAATCCTAAACCATCTTGTTCTATTGGGAGGTTTAACTTATCCCACTTAAATCTTTCCAGGTAAATTCCTTCTGTTCTTTATTGATTATTGCCCATAACTTTTACTCTGGTTGATAAAAATATACACTTCCTGTATAGAAAATTAAAGGGACTAAAGTTCACTGCTTGCATCTTACTATCCCATATGCATAAGCAAGAGCTTCTGGTTTCTTGGTTATTGTATTATCTTTTTAGATTCTCCCCACATATCCTTAGCTGACATAACAGAAGACTTTTAAATCCATACTCCTAAATACTTCCTTACCACATCCCCATTGATATTAAATCCATACTCCTAAATACTTCATCTTGCCACATCCCCATTAATATGGGTATTGCTGAACCAAGTCATGAGTGGGTACATAATGAACACAAAACAAAGGCTATTGTTATGAATTAATTCTACATCCTGAACAGACTTGAAACTGTCTCAAAATGTTCCAGAACACCAAGCTGGCCATTTCTGGGTTTGTCAACCTATTCTTTTTGTACCTAACAAATACATGTCTTCTAATATGTACAGCCCCCTAAAGAAGCAACTGAAATTGGGCACAAATGCAATGTAATAACCAGGGCATAAGTTTCAGCCCGCACTTAATTTTCTTGTATTCGTTTCAAGCCAAACTCATTGCATTATTGCCTATTGCAGTTAGGTGTATTTTAATAATCTAGCAGTTTGTGTTACTTCCTTTAAAGCTACCAGAACTTGTCTTATCTACTGTCTTGCTGCAGTTTTATAGATTGGCCATTGGTGGAAAGTAACGGGAAACCAATCTGTTCCATTTAACCCTCACTATGCTTGGTTTTCTTTCTGCTTCCTACCCTACTCCAAATTCCAACTCACCCCAACAACATTTAAACTTGTACTTCTCAACTCCACCTTCTGTACTGATCCTCTTACCCTGTGCCTAACTGCACTATCCAGTCACAAACTGTTCTCATTATATCATCCCAACCCACTTCTGTTCTAAATTCCTTCTTAAATCTTAGTCCCCATCAAAACCTACCTATTCTCCACACTGCTATTGCTGCTCATTAACTCACCTCACTTTGCTACAAGATTTTTAATCTCTCCAGCTTTTCCAAAGAGTCTTTCATTAAAGCACTGAAAACAGTTAGCTGGTCCATCCTAAAAAGACTACCCTTAAATGATGGAGTTGAATAGTTCATTGTGACATTTCTAAATATTCTTAACACTGTAGCCCAACAGCATACAAAAGCAATTAAAAACAACCATACCCCATGGCTCACCAGCCAATGCAAACTGCTTTTGAAAGACAAAGACAAATCATGGATTAACTAGCAAAAAATAAAAATGACACAAATCTGCAACTATTCAGACAGTTACAAAACCAAGTCAAGAAACAAGTTAGTAGAGATAAAAAGTCTTAATATACTCACCTACAAGATAGCCATAAAAACAACCCTAAAAAATTATCATCTTCTACATTCCCTCTCATCAAACCAGGAGCAAAAAAAGGATCGGACATTCCCCCCACTTCAAACAGTTGGCTATTTCAATACATGCTTCCTAGAATGCATAGCCAACGTATCCTAAACTCATCTAACCCACCCCTTTCCACTCAGCTAACTTCTCCCCACCTTAGAGTCTAGCACATCTCCTTTACAAAGCTCACCTCCAACACAGACAACTCCGCTTACTTTACCTTTAAACCAGTTTCTATAACTCAAATAGAAAAGCTTTTATGGAAACTAAAACCTTGATGTTCATTGTGCATACAGCTGCAGTCATAACAGATGGGTTCTCCTGCCGTCAGGCGGGTCCTCGATCGGCCGAATTCCAAAGTCTAGGTCCGGCGTCAGTTGTCGTCGCTTCTTCTCTGACGTCAGTGCGACAGGGGTATAAAAGAACCAGCCGACGACATTTTCTTCAGTCTTTCTTGCCGCGCGGTGCCCGAAGCAGAAGCAGTTCGCAAGTGCCAGTCAGCCAGCTCCTGAAATTACGAAAATTTTGCAACCGAAGTCTTCTTGAAAGCTAAGTACCCCGTTGGGGAAACTTTTCTTGCCTCAGACCGATGTCAGACAAAGTTAATAATTGTATTTCATGTGGGAAGCAAATACCGCATAAGGATTTTCATTCCCTCTGTATTCCTTGCTTAGGCCCAGACCACGACGTCTCGGTCTGTCGTTTTTGTGCTGCATTCAACAAACGCACTACTAAGCGTCGGGCGGAGTTCGCCCAGCATTATTTTGGCAAAAAATTTAACTATATTATGTCGTCGGATATTCCGACTCCAGTTTTGTCTAAAAAACGCAAAGATAAGGACCGACACACGAGGTCCACGGCCTCTACCGACACCACGTCAAAGCCGACTACAGGTGGTCCGGTTCTCAGCAAGGTGCCTACGCAGCCCCTGACTACCGACGACACTTCATTGGCGGCGTCTTCTGTGCCCGAGGTCACAGGCTCCTCGGCCCACACCCCGACTACAGATACCGAAGCCATTCTTGGTGGTGAATCTCAAAATGTAGACAGGTCTGCCTCCTATCAAGGTGTCTTCAGACCTTCCTCTTCTTTTTCCATCAAGGCTTTCACTAAGTCTAAAGCAGCCATGCATTCTAAGAGACAAGCTACACAGGGCCCTTCTCCAGGCCCCATGCCTAAAAAAACAGATGCTTAAAATGGCTGAGGATTTAATTACTCTTATCAGGGGCTCTCAACCCCCCCCGGACAAAAGGCCCAGAGTGGAGGAAGAATCCCCCTCCTCTGACCAGGCCTCCATTATATCAGAGCACTCTAATGAACAGGAACATTCTTACTCCCCTTTTGAAGATTCTGATGCAGAGGAGTCCATTCCCTCTGTCTCCCCCCCAGAGGATTACTCATTTGGGGAAACCTTGCATACCTTAAGGGAACACTTCCACTGGGAAGGCCAAGAGTACTCAGATTCCAAGAAAAGGCTTAGGGAGTTTCTCTTGCTACCTCAGCACAGGCCTCTGGCTATACCTCCTGTCTTAGACATACTAGATGATGTGTACTCGGAGGCCTGCCTTAACCCGGATTCTTTACCTCCAGCCCCAGTCAAGCCTGACAGGTACTACCGGGTTCCTGACTCACACCAATTTTTATACAAAAGCCATGCGGCTGACCCAGAAACTATCTCACAGGGCCCCAAGGGAATTAAGGCCTCCACTACTAAAAATCCATTACCTTCCGAGAGAGATTCCAGATCCTTAGAAAGGTGGGGAAAAAAGGTATATACCTCGGCCACCTTAACCATGAGGGCATTAAACTGCCAGTTCCATATGCTAAAGTACCAACAGTTTCTGTTATCACAATTGAGAAGTAAAATGTCACAACCTGAACAACCAGACCTAAAGGAGTTGCAGGATTTGATGCATAGTGCAGAACAAGTGGGTAAACATACCTTGCAATGTGGTTTTGATGCTCTAGAGGCCTCATGTAGAGCTGCTGTTACAGGATCAGTGATACGTAGACATGCCTGGCTCAAGGAACAAGCCTTACCAGATCATGTCAAAGCTAAATTATTAGATGCCCCTCTTCAAAAGGATGTATTATTTGGTGTTACAGCTGAGGAGGTATTAAAGAAAATGGAGGAAAAGGCTAAATCAATGCAAACAGTGAAAGACTTCCTACAGGTACAACCTCCACGTTTCAGTAGAAATTGGCCTTCCAAAAATTGGTCCTTTCCAGCCACGGACAGACCCCAAAGAGGTAGATACAGGCGCCTGAGGGGCAGAGGGCAATCTCAAGAATCGTTTAGAGACAGACAATGGCAAGCTCCTACACAAAGAGGTGGTGAGGATAGTTCGCAGCCATTCAGAAAGCAAGCCCAATGACTTTCCCCTTTGCATGCCAAGCAAGGCTCAAATGGCAGCACCCTTAGGCGGAAAACTGGCATTATTTTCAAAAAATTGGCATATCGTCACAAAAGACAAATGGATCCTGGACATTATAAACAGAGGCTACAGATTCCATTTTCACACCCTTCCAAAAATGAGAGGCATGCCAAACCTGACACACAATCAAAGGACAGAGGCACAAAGACAAATTTCAGATCTCATGGACATGAAAGTTATTCAAGAGGTACCTACTCACGAACAAGGTCAAGGTTTTTATTCCAGACTATTCCTGGTACCAAGGAAGGGAAAAGATTGGAGACCTATTTTGGACCTATCCATCCTAAATACATTTTTACTCGTACCAAAATTCAAGATGCTCACTTTACAGCAGCTTCTTCCCATGCTGGGCAAGGAGTCCTGGCTGGTAACATTGGACCTCAAGAAGGCATACCTGCATGTCCCAATCAGACAAAATTGCAGAAGATACCTCAGATTTCTTGCAGGTTCAACCCATTATCAATTCTCTGCATTGCCCTTTGGCTTATCTACTGCGCCCAGAGTATTCACGAAATGCCTGGCATCAGTAATTGCCTACTGCAGACTTCAAGGGATACAAATATACCCATATTTGGACGACTGCCTGATCCAAGCGGACAGCAAGCACATACTTCTGAAACATCTGGCTTATGTAATAATGTTGTTGAATTCTCTGGGATACACAGTCAATAAAAATAAATCAAGGCTAATACCCTCTCAGAAGATAATTTTCCTGGGTGCCAACTTGGACACAAACACCCAGATGGTCTACCTCACGCCAGAGAAGCAGGGGCAACTAACTCAATACTTTAGAACACTAGCAAATTTCTCCAGGCTGACTGCAAGGAAAATCCTACAGGCTCTGGGATTCATGGCATCTTGCATCCTACTAATCCCATGTGCAAAGCTGCATATGAGGAAACTTCAATGGTACCTGAAAAACCTATGGTCTCAACACAGCCACAGTTTGGAAACAATAATACCACTAATTCCATGTCTTCAAAAGGAATTTCTGTGGTGGGCTCAAGCATGCCAAACAAACACAGGTCTTCCATTCTGCAAGCCTCAAGCAAATCAGGTCATCACAACAGACGCCTCGGACTACGCCTGGGGGGGCGCACACGACAGATCGGTGCATTCGGGGCAAATGGTCCCAAAAAGAAAAGCACCTTCACATCAATCAAAAGGAAATGCTAGCAATAATAAATGCTATTATAGCTTTCAAAGACCTTCTGCATCCAGGTCAACTATTGATAAGGACAGACAACACCACAGTAATGTGGTACATAAACAAACAGGGAGGAACCCATTCATACCCCCTATGCAGGCTGGCCATGTCACTTTGGAACATGGCTCTGGAATTACAAATCGTACTCCAAGCACAGTACTTGCCAGGCAAGGAAAACATGCTGGCAGACAACCTCAGCAGAAATATGACAGATCCACACGAATGGAAGTTGCATCCTCAAGTTTTTACAGAGATAATTCAAGCATGGGGAAGGCCAGACATAGATCTCTTTGCCTCCCACAAAAATCACCAATTGACAAAATTCTGCTCAAGGACTTTTCATCCAAAGGCCTGGAGAGTGGACGCTCTCTCAGTTGTACAACAATTACAGTTTATACCTTCCCACCTTTTCCTCTGCTGCCCAAACTTATTTATTATTTATTATTTATTTTACATTTGTTAACCGGGCTGGTCTAGCTGGATACAGATTAGACAGACCAAAGATGATTCTCATTGCTCCAGACTGGCCAAGACAACACTGGTACCCACTCCTGAGGAGCCTGACGCATTCCCCACTATGGACCCTTCCTCTAATGCCTCTTCTTTTGACTCAGCACAGCTTCAAAACTCTTCACAGCCAGCTGAAAACACTCAATCTGGCCACATGGAAAATTCCTTAACATCACAACGGACCCTACTCTTCAAGGAGGTGCAGGATGTCATTTTGGAGGCCAGAAGGCCATCTACTAGAAAAGCTTACTCCGCAAAATGGAAACGGTTTTGTGCCTGGAATGAGAAAAAGGGCCAGAATCCTGGAAAACTGAATTTACCTCAAATATTACAGTATCTAGCTGAGCTGCTAAGCAGTGGGCTTTCATTGTCCTCCATCAAAATCCATGCCTCATCCATTTCTGCAGAATACAACACTGATCCGCCTTTATTCTCTCACCCCCTCTTAAGACAGTTCCTCAGAGGGGCTAAGAATATAAAACCCCTAAGGAAACAACCAATACCTGCTTGGGACCTCAATTTCATTCTAGAAAAGCTGACCTTGCCTCCTTTTGAGCCAGCTGCCTCAACAGATTTGCAATATTTGTCCTGGAAAACAGCTTTCCTTCTGGCTATTACCTCAGCTCGTAGGGTATCGGAATTACAAGCCCTCATGGCTGTGCAGCCTTTTATCATCTTCCATCAGGACAGAGTTTCCTTACGAACCAACCCGTCCTTTATGCCAAAAGTGGTATCCAGGGTAGCTTTGAATCAGGCTATACACTTACCTACCTTTTATCCTAATCCTCAAAACAAAGGAGAGAGATTACTACATTCCTTGGACATCCACAGACAACTGCGTTATTATTTGGACAGAACAAAGCCTTTCAGAAAATCAGAACAGCTCTTTGTGTCCTATGCTATAGGAGCTCAAGGGAAGCCAATTTCCAAACAATCTCAAAATGGATAGCCCACTGCATACGCTTTTGTTACTCTTTTCATGGCAAAACTGTACCTGCAGGCATCAGATCTCACTCCACAAGGGCCACAGCTACCTCTGCAGCTTTCCTCAGAGGAGTTCCTACCAAAGATATTTTGGAAGCAGCCACTTGGAGTTCTGTGCATACCTTCTCCAAGCACTACCACCTACCATTATACTCCAAAACTAGAGCAGGCTTTGCCACTGCAGTCTTGCAGGGCATCCTGGCTCCTCCTAGTTCCACCTAGTGCCTACCACCCCTTTCTTAGCTTTGGGATTCTACCCATCTGTTATGACTGCAGCTGTATGCACGATGAACATAGTACAGTTTTGTACCTACCATAAATGTAGATGTTCGAGTGCTAATACAGCTGCAGTCCAGGTTTCCCTCCCTCCTTCCCCTCTTGGGACAGGCCTATTGGCTAACACCTCCTCATACAACCTGATTGGGGTATTCATTTATGGTGTATTTGCTTGCAACTACTGTATTTTGATTATATGGCATTGCTTTATTACACAAATTTATGTATTGCCTTCCTTCTGGGGGCACCTGACATCTGGGGCAAGAAAAACTGAAGAAAATGGCATCGGCTGGTTCTTTTATACCCCTGTCACTCTGACATCAGGGAAGAAGTGACGACAACCGACGCCGGACCTAGACTTTGGAATTCGGCCGATCGAGGACCCGCCTGATGGCAGGAGAACCCATCTGTTATGACTGCAGCTGTATTAGCACTCGAACATCTATATTTATGGTAGGTACAAAACTGTACTTTCCTCCTTAGCTAACAACATTCCCCTGGAGTACCTAAATCTAGCTACAGATGCAATAGCATACCCAATCAGCATTCTTAGTAACAGAATCATAGGAGGTTACTAGGCTATCAACCTGGATGTCAATTCAAGCCTAGCCTTTCATTCCAATGTAATACTGTAGATACTCTAGTCAATACCCAAGACTGTATTTAGTAATGACTGCCAATGTCCAGGAGGGTTGTGGGCACTATCCCCAGTAAGAATTTATGGGGCCACATCCACTAAATAGTGTCATAAAGGTGCTCTGATTTGTAGGAATTGGCAGCCTATTTCCAAAGACATGGCAGTCACTGGGGAAAAAAATCTGTCCCTCCAGCATGTCTTATTCAGGTTACAGGCCATATTTAGGTCCCTGGAATGGGTAGGTCTAGTCCCATTTAATTAATGGATGTGCAACAGATTAATTAGGTTTGGGTCGGAGATTGCTCTGTAAGCCAGACATAAGTCTCATCTAAGAAGTCTATATGATACAGAGTATAGTGACAGGGACTTTAGTTGTCTGTGTAAGGCATGTGCTGAGTCTCTTGATCTTCTTTGTTAGAAACCTCTGAGGTCTCAACAATTGCTGCAGGTGCTTTGTATGGTACACGCCAAAAGGAGTGTTATACTCAATTATGGGCCTGATTAGTGATCACTATAGAGAAGTTAAAACCTCCTCTACTCTAGAGGTGATGCCTTTGCTAATCAAGTGTGCTATGTAGAAGGCTTTCCTTACTACTGTAGATGCATGGTGGTCAAAGTTAAGGTTGCACTCTATGTGTGATTCCAGATGCCTAACCACTTTGTTGGTACATAGGGTATTGTTAATTTGATAGTGTGAAGGGACATTGTTATTACAGAGGGGAATGATGATACATTTTTTTGCATTCAGTTTGAGACCGTGACTAAGACACCAGTCATTGGTCTATGTACTGATGGCTTTGTTAATAGATCACTTACAGAATCATGTGCCCCTAACTTATGGAAAAAGGGCACATATTATCAATTTACATAAAGGAGGCAATTCTGCTGACATTAAAAATTTCCATCCTGTAGCCATCTTGTCTCCCATCTCTAAAATCCTTAAAAGATATATAGAATAATAATTTCTCCACTATCTCTTACAAAATAAGGTAATCAATATGTAACATGAATTTTGGTCAGACCACAGCACTTCCACTGTATTGTTATCATTTACAGACACTGTCAATAATGCTCATAACTGTAATAAACTTGTATCTGCAGTATTTCTAGATCTATCAAAAGCCCTTGATGTAGTCTCACACTAAACTCCTGAACTTTTCACCCTGGGTCTCTCTCTCCATCTATTCAGTAGTTCTCCAGTTACTTTGCCAACAGGCAACAAGCTGTAAGATGGCAAGGGTCCATTTCTGCATGCCTTCCCACTTTCACAGGAGTCACACAAGGATACATTCTTGGCCCTCTACTATTTAATATTTTCATCAGTATCCTACATTCATTATCTTGTGAAGGCACCCCAATTCAATATTCAGATGACTCTGCCATCATCCACTCTTCAAACACCTTAACTCACCTCCAAGAAATCACTCAACAGGCTGTCATTTCCATATAAACCTGGCATACAAAAGTCCAGCTCTTATTCAACCCCCAAAAAACAGACTCCTCTTTACCTCAAAAACTCACACCATGTAATAAAGCATCTTTCAAAATCTTTTTGGCAAATGGCAATGAAATTGAATTAGTTCACCAGACCATACTATTAGGAGTCATAGCAGATGATCTTAAATTTGACCTCCACATCCAGAGCAATATAAGGAAAACACATCAAAAACTAGGCATTTTTCTGAGTACACCCATAAAAATTACTCTAGCCAAAACCTACCTTCTGCCCTTCCTTCCCAGTTCTAACCAATTTACATTCATCTATAAAAACAAACTTGAAAGCTGCTATAACAAAATGACCAAGTTTGCTACTAATTCATCCTCCTTTACCCATCACTGTAAAGCTCTGCATACCCTTAGCTGCCTGGAACTCCCCCTCCACCTATCCTATGTTAAGCTTATAACAATACATAAAATCATATGCAAACCATTAGCCTGCCCAGCTCTTACCCCTTTGAATCAACATATATTTCCCTGAAAACTCTCAGAGCAGAAGACAAATAACTGCTTACCATAAATAAACTAAATAAATCCCCTGAACAAAGCCAATACTTAGCACACAGCAACAAAAAGATGGAACTCTCTACCTCTAACCACTAGATCTATGTCTAATCTACCTACCTTTAAATGCTCCTAATACTGGCTGAACTTGCTATACTTCACTCAGCCCCTTCAACCTAAGTCACACAAGTCTCTCCAACCTCCTATTCCACTCCTTTCTTTTGTTTTTTTCCCCACTACCTTACCATATCCACTTTCTCTCTGCAAACCATTCATCTAACTCTTTCTTTTTCCACCCACTCACCTAAGCTACTGGAAGATGCCCTACCCTGCACTCTTCTTATCTCCTTTTCTGTCCATTATTACTTCCTTCTGTAACCCTAACATGAACACCCTCCCTCATGCTAAGACTCGCACAATTTCTTGTGCGTAATCATGTAATCTCTACTATTGCTTTTAATTTCTCATTAAAATTGTCTCATTTGTCATTTATTGCATATTAATGTATGTAACAAACGAGTGAGTTTTTTTATCACATATTTTTTCCAACTCATGTTGTTTTTTCATTGTACTCTGTACTATGAAGCATATGTTCTATATTTTTCTCATAACCTTTTTTCACTCCTATGTTTTTGTGGTGTTATATGATACTTTGTGATTTAAAATATCTGTAATTGATTTTTGATGGATAGTGATTGTGGAGCCCTGGCCCTCTGCTGAAAACTGGCACTTTTTGGACCAGTTGAACTTTCCCAATAAACAAATATCAAATAAATAAATCAAGTACAAAATAATAACATCTGCTAATAAAGACTTTTCATGATTATCATACTAATTATACTTTTGTATTTCTGAGTCCCTTATTTCCTTTGCCAGTGTCTCTAAATATTAAGCAAGTAAAGGGGATAGAGTGCACCAGTGCCTGATGCCTTGGTTCAAACAACATATCAGGGAGGAACCCTCCTCATTTTAATTCTTGTACCAATCCATTGTATATCCTCCTAATTAACCTTATTAACATATCAAGGAATACAAATGCTTCCATTGTACTCATAAAATCCTATCTTACTCAGTTGGATGATCCACCAACAGTAGCAGTATTTTCTTACATTCTGCTTCCCTCTGGATCACCATTGTTCTATTAATATTGTCAAATTTGTTTGCCACCCCTCCACAAAATTTCATTGATCCATATCTATTAATTTTGGCAATATATTTTCCAGTCTTATAGCTAGTTTAGACACTTTATAATCAAATGGATCTATATAATGGGTCTGATGTGTCTTTCCCATTTTTGGATAATACAGCCACCACACTACGCAGTAAGAATTATGTACTTACCATAACTTGGCATCTGTGTTATTCCATGTCATCATTCATCACCATAGGGTCTAGGATCTGATATCAGATCTGAGCTGGCAACATACTACAGATAGAGCCAAGGCTCTAGCTCCTACCTCTCCCATGATGCCCTGCTACCCTTTGACCTCCAGATCATGTTTGCTGTAATGCTCCTCAAGACTACTCCAACAAGACTGGAAAGAAACTCTAAACTTCTCCCTGATCTACAAGGTAGGGGATGGTGGGAGTGGAAAAATGTGGTAAATAATGACATTGGACAACACAGATGCCAAGTTATGGTAAGTACATAACTCAATCTGATGTTATCCAAGTCATCATTCATCACCATATGGTCAGAGTCCTCAGCTACCATCAACCATGGGAGGCCTCAGGGAAGGGCATGCCGGAACACTGTGCAGCCAAAGGAAGCCCTGCTCCTAGAAATCAGATTTTGTGAGAAAAAAATGTGTGAGGGTTAGACTATTGGCTGAAGAAGTTGCTATGGACCTAGTACAATGAACCTTGACTTTTCCCAGAACCTCAAGTTGGGCAAGGTCATAGACCATGGAGATGCAGCTAGATATCTATTTAGAAATAGTGACTTTAGAAACTGGAAGACCACATCTGCTAGGGGAAAAGGCCACAAAAAGCTGTTCTGACTTACAAAAACCTTTTGTCCTATGCAGGTAGAACTGTAATTGCCGGTGAACATCCAAGGTATATAGGATGTACTCCCTTTTGTTGGTATAGTTGGAGAACACTGGAAGTTGAATACATTGGTTTAGAGAAGATTCAGAAGCAATCTTGGGCAAGAAAGAGAGGTTTGTCCTAATAGAGACTCTGTCCTTGTAAAAAATCATGTAAGGAGTAGTAATGGTAATAGCTTGCAGTTCTGAGACCCTCCTAGCCAAGATGATAGCCACCAGGAGGGCTGTCCTCAAAGACAGGAACTAGCAGGCTCAAAAGGACTCCTAGTCAGAGATTGCAAAACCAGCATGATGTCCCAAGGAGAGGAAGGATCCTTAATCGGTGGGTGAAGCAGAAAAAAACATTTCATAAAAGCTTTACAAAGCCTAGATGAAAAGGCCGACCCACAGCTCTCATGAGAATTGGAAATCACTACCAACTGAAGCTTGATAGCAGAAAAACTTGCTCCCACCTGGAAAAAGGAAGACAAGAACAGAAGTGTGTCTGAAACTGAAGTAGAAAAGGGATCCAGATTCCTGCTCTTAGCCCAGATAGGAAACCTTTTCCACTTGCTACTGTATACCTTTCTAGTGGATGGTTGCTGGGAGGCTAGAATGATACGTTTAATGGGGAACACTAGCCTGGACTGTTTTATGATCATTAGAAATGAAGAAACCATGCTGTTAGATAAAGGGTCCAAAGGTTTGGAGAGGAGCCCTGATGGATGGGAAATCAGATCCTGACAGGGATCCAGTACCCATGGTTGGTACTTCATATGAGACCTGATGAAGGGAAACTACTGTTGACAAGGCCAGAAAGGGGCAATGAGGATAAAGGATGTTGTCAGGCATTGTGCTTTCTACAGAATATTGGGTATTAATGGAACAGAAGGGTATGCATAAAGGAGACCCGGAGGCCAATCATGGACTAGGGTGTCCGGTGACTCCCCCGGAGGGGGGATCAGGGTGAAGTTCCTGCTGCATTTGTGACTAGCTGGGGAAGGAAAAAGGTTGCAGCATGGTTGACCCCAGTGGTCAAAAATCTGCTCCATCACAAAGGGATTGAGGGACCATACATGAGGAATCAAGATTGTTCTGCTGGGCCAACATGTTGGAATCCCCAGGTATATGCATTGCAATAAGGAAGCATCCGGAGGACATTGCCCACTCCCACACTCTCATGGCCTCTCTGCACAATGGTTAAGAACGTGTTCCCTCCTGCTTCTTGACATACCAGACTACTGCCATGTTGTCTATCTGAATTGCAATCATCCCTAGAGGAAGGCAGTCCTGGAAGGTTTGCAATGATAGAAGAACTGCTCTCATCTCTAGAATGTTATATATGCAACTTGGTCTCTACTGAGGACCACATACCTTGGACAAGCTTTCAGGAACATGCACTCCTCCGAAGACTGGGGTTGGGGAGACCATCCACCCTTTTGCTTTAAGAGTTCAAAGATGTCTCCTCGTCGGGTGGAGATTTGGGTGAATCATCTCCTTCCTCGAGGTCCATATCCTCAGAGACGAATTCCACAGGGGAGTCGAAGTGCCTCCTCTTGCACTTTCTCGTACAATGAGCTTCCTTCTCTGGGGGCTTTGGGGAAGACTCAGAAAAGATAAGGACTCCCAAAGGGGAGGAAACCCCCTGAAGGCTTGATCAGGAGGGCCGACTCTGGACAGGATGGGGGGGCCTCAACAACCAAAGTAGAGAGAGGGCAGGGAGGGACTGGGAGGTGTGGCAGAGAAAACTCCAGACCTGGAGAAGGTCCTGTCTACCACCTGGAAAGCCAAGGGGCTGGAAGCGAGTCCATACCCCACATCCAAAGGAGAGGTCCCCCAGAGAGGAGGAACGTGTCTGGAAACAGCACTATGACCCCCGGGTGATACCGGAATGGAGCTATCAAAGGCCAAAAAGCCAAGAGGAAAGGACTGGTCTAAAAAGATGGTACCAGACCCCCCTCTCCTGTGGAGCCAGTGTTGACTTTTCCGAGGGTAGGGGAACAGAATAAGCCAAGGACCCCAACGGGGTCAAAAAAGGTGGGATACTTGGCCTTACCAGAATCTGACTGCAGGTGTCCTGATCCCTAGAATCCAAAGCCACCAGGGTTGGATGAGGAGAATGAGAAACCGGGAGGGGTGAGGCTCCCCTGGCCAAATGGGCAGGGAAAGCCAGGAGCCCCAACTCTATTTGGGCCTTGATAAAGCTCCTAATCATCCTCTCCATATTTGAGGGCAAGAGACTCCTCGAAGATCTAGAGGAGGAAGAGAAGTGGGTAGACTTAGAGGGAGATCTCCCTGACCTAATACACTGTTCTGGAGTACGGCTCCAATGTCTCTGAGCTGACTGCATCATATGTTTGGAGGTAGAAGGAACAACTACCTCATCCTAGACTACAATAGGATCTGACAATTCTGTCCATTCTGAAAGCCTAGCTGACCCAGTGGACAGATCCAATGTACTGGATCCATCTGTAATATATTGCCAGCTCGGATCCGATATCAGATCCTAGACCCTATTGTTGATGAATGATGACTTGGATAACATCAGATCAAAATCTTCCAGATCTTTACCACTTTCTTCCATCCTAACTTCCAAAATGTTCACAGGCATACCATCTGTTCCTGCAGACTTCCATGCAAATGATTATATACCACCATTTTTATCTCTTCTCAACCTGTCTTAACTATTGGTTGTTGAGCCTCATCTTCCTCTAATCTTGACTTAATACATCTTCCATAAATATTTCCATGTGTGCTCTTTCTTGGTTACCACAGTCCTCTGCTTTATACAAATTTTCATAAAGTTTCTGAAAAATCTGTAATACCTCCAGGATATCTGGATATTTTTCCATAAAAGCTGTGGTGACAACCCTTTCTACTGATGGTTGCTTAAGTTACTGTGCTAAAAGTTTTTGTGCTCTAGACTTATCAAAAAATAGTTGTTTAACAGCAATCTTTCTAAACTCATGCATGCTATACTTCTGTTTTCTCTTTAAATTCTGCAGTTGCTCCTCTTGTTCGGTGAGATTCCCCTTATTCAGAGATACTTTCATTTATATTACTTAACCATGTCTGTCTTTTATTTCTACACAATCTTTAAACAGCATTTTCATTTTATCACACTCCCTAGCTATTCCTTCTAAAGAAATGTCTGCCTTTTTCATAATAAAACAATCTCCACTACCCATTCCTTAAATTCTGTTTTTAACAGGTATGCAAGAAGGCACTAGTGTTTCATACTCCATTATCTTGCATTTTATAGGAGTTAGCTGATATAGTTATTGGATGTGTGTTGAAGCTTTCAATTAAATGCACATGTTCCTGTGAAATATAATTTCTATCCAGTCTAGCCTAGTCATTAATATGTAAATTGGATCAGAGTTCTTGCTACTGAATTCACATCTTCTATACCATTTTGTTTTAAATTTCTTCAGAATTCTACCCTCTTTTGTTATATTGTCCTTCTAGGTTCTTTTGATACATACTCACCATTCCACATAAAGTTCCGGTCCCCACTCATAAGTAACATTCCCTGCTGAAATGGTTATTTCTCTTAAAATGGTTTTAAGCTCCAAAAAAGCAGTTTTTGATGGAATATAAATAAATGCCAGAGTAATCTTCCTTCCTTGCCAACAGCCTATTAGATCCACAAATCTATCATTAGTCTTTTTTCACTCTTCTACCACTATTGGAGCCCCCCTAGCAATTGGTATTATTACTTCCCATTTCCTTTATCCATTATATTCTGCTGAATATCCATCCTGAAACCCTTTTATCAAATTTACATGCTCATTTCTTTCCAAATGTGTCTCCTACAGCATTGCTAATTGCAATCTGCATTTCTTAATTCAATACTCTCTCCTATTTTTCTGTTACTGTAAGTCTATTTATATTAAAAAAATACTATAGAGTAGCCATTATAATAAAAAGCTATTGTTCCCCACTTATTATGCATGCTATTGTCTGAAACAGCTCTTGAGAAGCCACATACTCAACCAACCTTTTCTTCATTTCATCCTCTGACTTTTCTAGTTTATCTGAATAGTTAATGCTATTTTATTCTAGCATTCTGAGTTGATATATTCCTTCACTATTTCATTTTAATGCTGTACGAGTATCTTTGATTTATTTTTTCTAAATTACTGGAAGCCATTTCTTGAGCTGCTTTTTCTGAACAGCTGCAGGATTCTTTCTAGCCAGTGTGTTCTCTTCACCCTTTTTCATTGAGTTTCTTTCAGGCTCTTCAAATTTCGTTGCTGGCAGTGTACTTACTAGCCAGTAACTGAATTTTACCTAAGTAACAGTCTCAATCGCATTCATTTTTCTGAGTTTCTGCTTTCACACTGTGAGAGCTGACATTAAGCTGATGATCACTGTGCAACCATCTTAAAAATATCAAGGGAATAGTTATTTTGATGATATGAGGTAAAAATGAGATGTAGGTGCCCTTCAAGCATGTAACCCCTTCAAAAAACAGCATGTTACATACAGTAATATTTCTATTTTTTATGACTTGTGGGCTGCTGAACAAATACAGCTGCAGCATTTATATTTTCATAGACTCATAAATGTGCAGTAGGCTAACTACCACTGGAGCCTTTTTAAGCCTAGCCATGCATCCCAAATCTCTGACAAGTTCTGGTACCCTTGGCAAGCAGGGGCTTGGGAAATTAAATGCTTATAGGCAAGTGCCTGTGTCCATTAGTGACATAGGTGCCACACCAGGGATGAATTTTTGGTTCCCATCCAATTGTCCAAGTTACAATTACATTGGGTTAGGGATAAACTCTAATTCACTTTGCTTGGGAACCTGTTCCAGAGGAGTAGTAGCCTCTGGGATACATATCTGTATCCAGCAGGTCCTATCTATATCACAGGCAAGGTTCAAGTTTTTAGAATGGGTAATTCTGGTGCCTAGTTTTGCAGATATGCAGGAAGTCCATCAAGGTGGAGTCCAACCATACCTCCCAACCGTACCAAATTACTCAGTTTTTACCAAGGTTTGTGGACCAAATAATGGGGTGCCATGATTTCAGAGTGGCACCCCTTAATTTCTGAATTTCCCAGTGTTTTCAGTTTAAAATTTTTTCCAGGCTTTTCAGCTGATGTCATCACATCCAAGATGACGTCAGCACTGTGAAACGTCCTGCCAGCCTGTCGAAACTGAGCTTAAAGGCTCAACATGCATGCATTTCCAGGACCAACTGTTAATGGACAGAGCAGAGCTGCTGGAATGGAGTAGAACTGAGATGCAGAAGCGAGGTAGTTGTATTTATTATGCAGAGCTGCCATGCTATTTACTGAGCAGAGTTGTTGCCGTTCATTGTATTTATTATGCAGAGCTAGCTGCAAGGTAGTTGTATTTATTATGTAGAGCTGATGTGCTATTTATTGAGCAAAGTTGTTGCTGTTCATTGTATTTATTATGTAATTAGCAGAGGTGTGTGTGTGTGTGTGTGTGTGTGTGTGTGTGTGTGTGTGTGTGTGTGTGTGTGTGTGTGTAATGCCCCAGGTGACTATGCCTGGTGGCTAGAGGAGGTACTCAGGTTCAAACCCTGTACCTTGGGTATAGGTTGGTTACAAAAGCCTAAAGTCCCTACTCACCACCACTTGTGAAAACTTTCCAGATTTATGCCTCATATTTTTGTTTTGTTCTGTTCCTCACAAAATCTGTGTTTATTGCATTTTTGTTGTAAATCAGTGAAGGATTGAATTCACTAAATAATGACAGGTATTTGAATTTCAGACTCCATATTCTTCAGAAGATAAATGGTAACACAAAACCTTTTATTCTAGCAATTTTCTAAGTTTATAAGTATTTGAAATGTGGCCCTATTTTTGGGGCAGTATTCCACCATTATTGGCTTTGTCAACTTTTTTTGTGCAACGAGGTTCAGAGCTATGGTAAGAGGTGAGAACTGAATTCTGTATTCCCCCATTATTGGCTTTGTCCAGGTTTTTTGTGCTAAGAGGTTGGAGAGCTATGGTGAGAAGTGAGAACTGAATTCACTAAATGATAGCCACTTAAGTTTCAGTCTTCCTATCTTTTAGGAAACAGCTGTGATTTGGCATACTGGTATGTTGATCTATCTGTAGTGCACAGGGTCCTGGGTTCAGGACTTTGCAGTGAAATGCATGGTGGAAACACATTTTATTCTAGCAACTTTCCAAAGTGTGTCCCTGGTTTTGGGGCTTTTGCCCCCCCCCCCAATAAATTTTGACTTTTTCCAGATTTCTTATTCTGCAAAGTTGAGAGTTACAGTTGAGTGCCAAGTGGATTTTACAAAGAGCTGAGAGCTTCAGGGGAAGAGAAGTTTAGTGTTGCTTATGCTGAGTCTCCTTGGATTGTTGTTAGCATAACTGGTTAAATACTTGAGTTTGATGGAGAAGGCTGTAGGTTCTACTCCCGCAGTATGTAGATGCATTGCTGATACTGTGTTGTACAGTATCAGCAATGTATCTACATACTGATACTGTACTGTGTTGTACTTTTAAAGGGGGTGGCTGTAACAAGTCGAGGGTGTAACTACAGGTACAACAAAAGTGAGAAGATGTCATACACAAAGGCATTTGTGCCTCAGTGGAAATGGCAAAAAATATCATTAACCCAAATTCAGGAACAGAAAATCAGAATTATGTTCTGTGCTGCGTTATAAGAAAAATATAATATATGGGTTACCTTCATTTGATCGACAGCCCATTTGACTGAAACCCATTTGATCGAAATTTCATTTGACTTGACTACAAGTACTTCAATACACTTTAAGGCAAATAAACAGGGATTTGTCCCCTTCCACAATGTAGTGCGACCCTGGAGTTGGTATATATAGTTGGGGGGTGTTTGGGCAAAGCCCCCCCATTTTGGTTTACATTCTGTACTTTTTGTGTTATTTTCTTCTTTTAAATGACACTAGATGGGGGGCTTTGCCCCCCACACCCATTTGCCTGAAAGTGTACTGAAGTACTAGCTGTCGATCAAATGGGTTTCGGTCAAATGAAAGTAACCCATATATATATATATATATATATATATATATATATATATATATATATAATTTATTCAAAAGCAAACCTCATGTTACTTAAGACAGAGGTGGAAAGTTTCAAATCCCCCATGCTAAAGGAGAACACTGCCCAAGCTGCAAAACTCCTTTACTAATGCATTCTATGGGCACCTACAAGAATGCATGGATCATGCTATCCCAAGCAAAACCAAGACTCACTATTCCAAGAAAAGGAAACCAGTCTGGGGTCCACTGCCATAAACAAGCTATACAATAGAAGCAGGAAACTAGTACAGAAAAGAGTAAAATCCCAAGAGGGGAAGACATCCCTGATCAGTATCAGCAAGAAACTATGATTCCTCATAAAATCATCCAAGGCTAGCTTTGAATAAAAATTGCCAAGGACTCCAAAGATAACCACAAGGCATTCTTTAGCTATGTCAAGAATCTAAGTGGCAATTCCCAGATCTGCTCAGAGTTAGTGCAGAATGGCACAAAATACACTGAACCAACCGATATCTCCAACATCCTGGCAGACAGGTTCAATGCAAACTTCACCCCCCTCTCACCCCCAAAAGGGCCCATAACCATACCAAAAGAATGCAGTGCCCCTGAAATCACAGATAATCAGGTTAAAACAGCCCTGTACAAAGCCAAAAACACAGCATCAATGGGACCAGACAGTGTCCCAGGCTGCGTCCTACATGAGCTCAAAGATGAACTAACCCCTCACCTAAACACACTGTTCAAACTCAGCCTCTCCACAGGCTATGTGCCCATAGAGTGGTGCACAGGAACGGTTATTTCACTCCACAAAGGTGGAGCCACAACAGACCCCAGGAACTATCGCCCTATAAGCCTGACTAGCTTGGTCTGCAAGGCTATGGAGTGCATCATCATGGATCTCATTAACAGAGGCATTGGGAACCTCCAAGCACTGGACCCTACCCAGTTTGGCTTTGTTAAGGGCAGATCATGCCTCCTAAACCTGGTGGACTTCTTTGATACAGTTACCAAAGCTATAGACAAGGAAAAGGTAGTCCACACAGCCTACCCAGACCTCGCAAAGGCCTTCAACACCATTCCCCATTCTGGTATTATAGACAAGCTCACCAGCCTGAACAAAACCCCTACATCATGAAATGGGTTGCCAACTGGCTCATGGACAGAACACACATGGTAAGAGTCGCAGGAGCTAGATCTGACTCTAAACCGGTTACAAGTGGCATTCTCCAGGGCTCAGTCCTAGGACCCCTCCTGTTTGGCATATACTCCTCAGAGGTACAGGCAAGCACAGGAGGACTATGGCTGACCAAGTTCACAGACTGCAAACTAGGGGCTATAATTGACTCTCCAGCTGACAGACATCCTCCAAAAGGGTCTCACTGAGACAGATACCTGGTGTCAAAACCATGGCCTCAAGCTAAATGCCAAAAAGTGCATAGTCATCCCCTTTGGAAAAAAACAAAGTACCCACAAATTACCACATAGGTGGTAGCTCCCTAAATATGGAAGACGAAATAAGGGATCTGGGGACCCAAGTAGATAGTAATCTCTCCTTTGATAATCACATTGCCAAAGCGGTTAGAAAATCCTTCTATGCGGCCCACATAATCACAAAAGGGTTTGCTTCCAGATCAAAAGAGGTCATTGTGCTCTTCTACACATCACTCATCAGAGCCATCATAGAGTACAACGCCCCATTTGGGATGTACCTTACAAGAGACCTGCAACAGCTGGAAAGACCACAGAAATACCTCACCAGGAGGATCACTGGCCTCAAATAGATGCCCTATGCAGCTCGCCTGAAGAAATTCCAGCTGTACTCAGTTGTGATCTCTGCCTGACATACAAGGCCATGTCCAACCCAGCATTGATGGACATGCTCCACCTAAAGAAAACCATATCCCCTCAAGCCACACACTCTAGAGATCTAAACCTCACCACAACAATAAATAGGACATGCTGGAGGGATAGATTTCTGTCCCAGAGACTTCCCATGCTCTGGAACAAGATTCCAATCTACATTAGGCAGAGCTCCTCACTAACGCTCTTCAAGAGAAACCTTGATGAGTGGATGGGAAAACAGGAAGTTTACCCCGGGGATCACTTCAGTGGCTGTGCTGGACAGAGGCACAGGGAACTAATTTAAGGGGGTGGCAAAAGCCAACACATTCTGGATAAACTTATAAATGCCTTTGGGCAGATAGTCTAGTACCTACACATATATATATATATATATATATATATATATATATATATATATATGTGTGTGTGTGTGTGTGTGTGTGTGGAAGTAGACTTTTATGATGGAAATGTTCTGAATTGGGCAGTTTTGTCATTATTGGTTCATTGCTTACTGAAAAAATGTTCAAACAATAAATTTAAAATGCTCTTAAGTGTGCTGTATTATACAAGGAATATTATTTAATAAAGTCAGGAAGGTATCAAAGAACACTTGTATATTTCTTGTTTTGTGTGCAAGAGTCCTATGATTTGAAAACAGCCCAAAGGTAATTTTTATCCACCACTGGCCAGATGCATTTTCTTTGGATGGGGTGTAGGTTTCAATGCTGTTTCAATGAATGCGAGTTTCAAGGGCAGAGAAGTTTTAATGCTAAGTCTATTTTCATTGTGAGACACTATTGCTTTGTTTAGCAGATGTGTATTAGTGTTTATGAATTATGCTATAAAATGTAAAATAAAATCCAAATAATCATTGTAGAAGTAAAGGAGTGTGCACATTAGTGTTTATGGTAAATGGGGCGAAATAGCCAGGTAATGAGACATTGGAATGGCTGCAAGGGGACTCTGGTGTCATATTTTGGTTGCCTGTTCTTCAGTTTGCGTTTGAAAGTTGGTACTCCATAATTGCATTGGAGTGGGTGGGGTTACCTAATTATGTATGCAAATTTCATGTTAATCAGCATACAGATTTGTACCTATTTTTCATGGGCCTTGTCCAGATTTTTGATGTTTCCAGGTTGAGAGGTATGAGTCCAACAATGCCTTGTACGCTAAACATAGCTGTCTGCTGAACAGCCTGTAGGAGATAAATGCAGGCAGAGGGCTTTAAAGCATTCTGCATAGGACATGATGTTCTTCTTGTTTCACTGTTGCAGTCATCACACTTAGGTTATCCTGCTAGGGGTAGCCCTTAGTTGGCCCAAATACCAGAGGCTTAGTATTTCTGTATCAATTGCTGTCACTTCAGGACTGATGTCAGGTCATCAGTGGTATAAAATCAGACAGCCGATGCCATTACATTAGTCTTTCTTGCTGAGGAGCCCAAAGGAGAAGCAGTTTGCATGAGTGCCGGTCGGCCACTACCTGAGTTTCGTTTCTGAATTGAAGGTGAAGTCTTCTAAAGCTAAGTACCCCATTGGGGATCCTGTTTTCTTGCTCTAACCGATGTCAGAAAAAGTTAACAATTGTCTCACCTGTAGAAAGCAAATACCACACCGAGACTTCCATTCTTACTGCGTCACCTGTTTAGACCCAGACCATGACGTACCTCGCTGTCACGTTTGTGCTTTGTTCAATGGCAGAACCGTATGTCATCAGGCCCTTATTGTAGCTAAATATTTTCGCTCTCAGTCCCAGTATTCCAATATGGTTTTGGTAAGCCATCCAACTGCCGATCTTCCGAAAAAACAAAATGATGAAGACAGAGACAGACTGCACAAGTCCAAAACTGTCGATGATGCTTCCATTTAGCTAGTCATCAGTTCTCTGGTCCTCAGTGAGGCACTTTCGCAGCCCCTGATGCCCGCTTCTGTGGATTCACAGGCCGCTACCAAGACCCATTCGGAGTCCGGTATGCTGCAAGACTCTTTTTTGACTAAGTATCCCGGGGATGTCTCTACCTTGGATGGGTCCAGAGCCGCTGAGAAGGCACCGGCTTCCGAGGAAGTTCTTTGCACTACCGATACTCGACTCATACCGATGACTTCTTTTACATCTTCAGTTCTTTCTAAAACTACAGAGTTTTTAAGGCCCAGGGTATGAGCTACGCCTAAAAAACTGACGACCCAAGCTCAGGCACCTGCTTCCATGCCTCAGTCTCAAATGCTTAAAATGGTGGAAGATCTTATTATGCTTATTAGGGGAAGCCAACCTACCCCTTCCAAAAGAAAGAGACTTGTCCCCAGCAGTTTTATCTGACCAGGAGTCTAATGACTCTGAGGTTTTTGAATATGAAGAGACGCAACCCTTATCTGCTTATGAGGATTCAGATGCAGAAGAATCCATTCCTTCTGCCTCTTCTCCAGAGGATTTTTCATTTGGTGAAACCCTACATACTTTAAGGGAGCATTTCCAATGGGGATGCCAGGACTATCCTCAGACCAAAAAGAGGCTCAAGGAATTCTTAGATTTACCACAGCACAGACCTTTAGCCATTCCTCCTGTCTTGGATGATGTCTTTAAGAAATCCAGTTTGACTCCTGACACCCTTCCTCCTGCTCCCAGGAAACCTGATAGATATTACAGAGTCCCTGACTCTCAAATTTCTTGTCAAATCTCCCAAGGACCTAAAGGAATTAAAGCAACCACAGCTAAGAATCTCACCCCCTCGGACAGGGATTCCCAGGCTTTAGACAGATGGGGTAAAAAAAAGTATACACTTCTGCAACTCTTGCCATTAGAGCACTACATTGTTAGTTCCACATGATAAAGTACCAGCAACATATCTTGGAACTCCTCAAACAAAAAATATCTACTTCTCCTGATTGTGCAGAAAATAAAGAATTACAAGAGCTTATGCATTCTGCAAACCAAGTTACTAAATGCACCTTGCGATGTGGCTTTGATGCCTTAGAAGCATCTTGCAGGGCAACAGTCACTGGTTCTGTACTTAGAAGGCATGCTTGGCTTAAGGAACAGACCTTGCCAGACCATGTCAAATCAAAACTATTGGATGCACCAAGGCAGAATAGGTCTTAAAAAGATGGAAGAAAAAGCTAAATCTATGCAGACAGTTAGATTTTTTACAGGTCCAGCCGCCGAGGTTCAGTAGGCATTGCCCATCCAAGCACTGGTCCTTTCCGGCCCCTTCCAGGCCAGCTCAGCCAAGACCTAGGGGAAGCAGACCCCCCAGACAGCAGTTCCAGGGAATGCAGAGATCTAAGCAATGGAATTCCTCCACTTCAAAAACAGGGAGTGCTAAGCCACCCCCTTACGGAAAGAACTCACAATGACTTTACACCTCCACCCCTTACCTCTGCCCACCTGCTTGTGCCCCTAGGAGGAAAACTCTCCTTCCATGCAAACAACTGGGCCTCTATTACCAACAACCGATGGGTCCTCAACATAGTGTCCCAGGGATACATATTTTAATTCCACACTCTGCCAACCCCAGAAGGGTTCCCAGATCTTCCTCCAAACCAGGGGGTAGAGGCCAAAAAACAAGTCCATTTCCCTGCTCTCCATGAGGGCAATACAGCCTGTTCCTTCAGACCAGATAGGCCAAGGTTTTCATTCCAGGCTTTTTCTGGTGCCCGGAAAAGAGGGCACCCGGCACTCAATCCTCAATCTATCAATTCTAAACACCTTCCTGGTGATACCAAAATTCAAAATGCTCACCCTCCAGCAGCTTCTTCCTATGCTTGGTTAGCCACCCTAGACCTAAAAGAGGCCTACCTACACTTCACAATCAGGGGAATCTTGCAGTAAAAATATCTACATTTCAGGGCAGGGTCTATGCACTTTCAATTCTCTGTGCTTCCATTTGGCTTATCCACTGCTCACAGTTTTCACAAAATGCCTGGCTCCAGCCATTGCTTTTTGCAGACAAAGAAATATTCACATTTACCCCTACTTAGACGACTGCCTGATTCAGGCAGACAGGAAAAGCTGTTACAGCACCCGACCTTTCTAAAGAACCTACTGACCTCCCTGGGGTATACTATAAATTAAAAGAAATAAAAACTAGTCCCCACTCAAAAAATTGCATTCCTGGGAGCAAGCCTGGACACAGCATCCCAGATGGCATTCCTTACTCCAGAAAAACAAGCCTACCTGACAGGCTATGTCTCTCAACTAGCCACCAGAACCCAGTTATCTGCAAATAAAATCCTGCAAGCTCTAGGGTTCATGGCCTCCTGCATTCTACTAATTCCATAAGCCAGACTGCATATAAGGAAACTACAGTGGTACCTAAAAAGCCTTTGGTGTCAACACTCTCAGGACATGGAAACTTTCATACCTATGATACACTGTCTAAGAAAAGATTTTCTTTGGTGGGCAGCAGCATGCAACCACAACAAGGGTCTTCCCTTCTCACAACCCCATGCCACCCACACCCTCACCACAGATGCATCAGATTATGTCTGGGGTGCACACCTGGATGGCAGGTGTATTCAGGGCCATTGGAGCTCAAATCAAATACATCTGCACATCAACCAAAAAGAGATGCTAGCTGTTCAGCATGCTCTGACAGCTTTCAGACCCCTACTCTCCCTGAGGCCTCTAGTGATCAAAATAGACAACACCACAGTGATGTGGTATATCAACAAGTAGGGAGGAACTCACTCTTATCCTCTCTGCAGGCTCGCCATGACCCTTTGGCACATGGCTTCAGCCATGCAAATACACCTGCTAGTACAATTCCTGCCAGGCTTCCTAAATTCTATGGCAGACAACTTAAGCAAAAAGCTGCTAGACCCACATGAGTGGCAGCTAGACCACAGAACCTTCAACCTTGTAACCCAGAAATGGGGCACTCCGAAGGTGGACCTCTTTGCCTCCCACAACAATCACCAGCTCAGCAAATTCTGCACCAGGGAACCTCACAGCAAGGCCTGGAAAGTGGATGCTCTATACTTCCAATGGGTAAATCTCTCGATCTATGCATTTCCCCCTCTACCATTAATTTCAAGGGTACTACTCAAAATAAGGGAGGAAAAACCGAGGGCAGTCTTGATTGCCACAGACTGGCCAAGCCAGCACTGGTACCCACTGCTGCACAGCCTGTCACCCCTGCCACCATGGCACCTACCTCAGATCCCAACTGTCCTGACTCAGAAGAATTGCAGATCCTGAACCTGGCAGCCCAGCATATACCCTGACCTCTCCTCCAGCTGCCAGCCTAAGCAAACAAGTCCCGGATGTTATACATTAGGCCAGATGCCCTAGCACTAGAAAATCCTATGTTGACAAGTGGAAAAGGTTTTGCACCTGGATCCAGGCAAAAGGACCTGAAACAGCACAGCCCTCCCTACCTCTCATGCTGAATTACCTAGCAGACCTACTACACAGGTGCCTATCCTTCTCTTCTGTTAAAATTCATGCCTCTGCCATCTCTGCTCATTTCAGCACAGAGCCACTTCTTTTCTCACACCCTCTCATCAAACAGTTCCTAAGAGGGGCTAACAATTTAAGGCCTCCCAGAAGAGCTCCTACCCCAGTTTGGGACCTTAATTTTGTGTTGGAAAAGCTCACCCTACCCCCTTTTGAGCTTGCAGCTTCAGCAGAGTTAAAATACCTCTCTTGGAAAACAGCCCTGCTTCTGGCCATCACTTCAGCTAGAAGAGTTTCAGAGCTACAAGCACTCATGGCTGTAGAGCCCTTCATAATTTTCCATGCTGACAGTCTCCCTCAGGTCTAACCCAACTTTCATGTCTAAAGTGGTGTCCAGTGTGGCTCTCAACCAATCAATTAATTTGCCCACCTTTTTCCCTAAACCGCAAAACAAGGGGGAAAGAATTCTGCATTCTCTAGATGTGCACAGATAGCTCAGATTCTACTTGGATAGGGCTAAATATTTTAGGAAGACTGGCCAATTGCTAGTCAGCTTTGCAGCAGAGGACAAGGCCATATCCAAAGAAACAATCTCAAAATGGATAGCACTATACATCAACATCCATTTCTGCTACAAACACCATGGGAAACCACCCTCTAAGGGGATCAGGATGCATTCCACCAGGGCAACCTCCACCTCTGCAGCTTTTCTCAGAGGGGTCCCCACCAGGGACATCCTGGAGGCTGTAACATGGACTTCTGTTCATACCTTCACCAAGCATTACCACCTGCCTATTTTCTCCAAATCCAGGGCAGGTTTTGCAACCACAGTCTTGTAGGGCATCCTTGCCAGCCCCTAGTCTTCTTGACTGCCTCCACCCTTTTCTTCAGCTTTGGGATTCAACCCAAGTGTGATGACTGCAACAGTGAAACACGAAGAACATAGTGCAGTTGTGTACACTTACTATAAATGTAGATGTTTGAGTGTATTCACTGTTGCAGTCCTGGTTTCCCACCCTCCATCCCCCTTGTCTCCCTCTCTTCCTCACTCTTTACAGGGAATTTTTGGTATTTACTTTCTACTGGTGGTGGTGGTCCACCATAACCTAGCTCCCTATTTGGGGGCTCCTGACAGTTGGGGCAAGAAAAACTGATGTAATGGCATCTGCTGCCTGATTTTATACCACTGACAACCTGACGTCAGTCCTGGAGCAACAGCAAATGACACAGAAATACTAAGCCTCTTGTATTTGGGCCAACTGAGGACTACCCCTGACAGGATAACCCAAGTGTGATGACTGCAACAGTGAATATACTCAACCATCTACATTTATGGTAAGTGTACACAACTGTACTTTACTCATGCCCTGTATTCTTTTAGTAACAGGCTTCTGTGGGTATTCTAATTGTATTTGCCTGGTTAGGTTTTCTGTAATTGTTTTGCTTTATTCATTACACTAAAGAATTAATTCATTAATAAATTGGATTGTATAATACAGTCAAAACCTGTTGTATTTTAATAACTTATTTTTACAGTACCTTCTTAATGGTCTCCACAACTGCATGCCTATAACTTTGAACCTGTTGCCATTGTCTGCCAGACATTCTCTACTGCAAAGCTGATCTAGTTCAGGAAATGTTATGACAATATCACCAGCACACTTTTTTAAGGTAGCATAGACAATTTATTTTTCAAGGGCAGCAGGCTTTGCATTTGTATATGAAGTGATGAAATGCAAAGTTGTTTGTCACCCACAACCTCTGCATTAGTAATATGTGGAGTTCAGATGACAACTGCAGAGCTTGTACATATAGCTTAGCATATTTTTAACTGGTGATTAATATTTCTTCAGCTTTCAAATATACTTCTATTTAAACTGTGCTGCACATTGTTGGATATTATGGTATGATGTTAGTGATCTTTTATACAGTTTCATGTAGTTCATCCAAAGCCACCAGTAAAATACATGTAGTGTATTTCTTCATAACAGTAAGGTATACAGTCAACAAATTGTATGTAACTGTTGGTGGGGGAGCACTGCCTGCAGATGAAAGTACCCTATGCTCTTATCATTTGGTTATGTTTTTTTTTCATCTTTAAACTGGCTTTGCAGGAGAAAGTCTTAGAACATTTTCGCTACTGTGTGTGTAAAACAAATTTGAAATATGTTACTCAGGTTATTTATTTCAAATTACACTCGACTGAATGATAAGACTCAGTTATTGTTTTTTATGGTCTGGAATAAACTAAGTGATTTTGTCCAAGGTAATATCCGACAATTAAACAAATGTTTAAATACCAATTAAAATACAAAGCAACCAATCAAACCCACGGTGAAGATAGATGAAGGTTGCCAGCCTAGCCAAATAGAATTTTATACATAATTCTATCATTTGTAAATGTAAATGTTGAAATACAGGCTTGTTTTCTTAAATGAAAGAATATGCTGTGAAATGTTGAACTTCAAAAAAATGTAAAAACATTGTCCTCTGCTGTAAAGAACGCTAAGACAAGCATTTCATGTCTGTCCTTTGAAGTTAGAATTACTTCAGGTCTGTCCTTTGAAATTAAAATTATTTCATGTCTGTCCCTTTGAAGTTAGAATTTGGAGTTGATGAGTCTGGAGTGAAGCATCCTGCCTATTGTTTTAACTTAATGAATAATTACTAGAGTTTACATGTGGAATGTCTTTTATTGATGTAGTTTCCTGCAGGAGCAAGATAACAATAATGTAGTATCTGTCAGCCTGGGAACACCAGGCAAGTGTGAAATGATGTAATGGGAACAAGGACTGCAATAGAAATTTAAACAGAGAGAATGAGAAGACATTAAGAATTTTTGTCTTAACCATCCAACTCACAGCTGTCTTGCTCTAGATGTAAGTTATCTTAGATTTATGTTTTCTTTTAGAAATAGCTAGAAACTAGAAAGATTAGACTAAATATTTTTCTGTGATGTCAGAACTGTACTACTGAATTATTTTAAGTATTTCTGTGTGATCTCTGAATTGTTGACTAGCACAATCTAGTAGAAAGTATTGCCTTGTGGTTTTATTTATTATTAAATATTTTAAAACCTTTTAACTGTGGCTGATTTGTGTAGAGATAAGTTAAGCTCTAAGAGTACATTGCTTGTATATAAAGATCCTGTACCAAGTCACGCTAATAAACATTGACTGTTTAGTCATACTACCAATTGGATAATAATATTGCACAGTAATAATTGGACACCTTTTTAAGAGCCTTTGAGTAGCTGACAAATATTAGTGGGTGGTGGCCAGTGGTACTACCATATAGTCTGGGTAAAAGGGGTACAGCTGGAGAACCTGTGCCAGCCTTTCCCAGAAGTGTCTGTGTATTTGTTATCCTTTCCTCATATATGAGATGCCCTCTCTGGTGTTAGTGGTGAGGATTGAGGCTCCTTGATTGCTGGGCTGAGGCACGGGCATCACATTTGTGGTGGCAGTGTTTGGGATATCCACACATATTAATTGTGGTGACAGTGGTTGGGATATCCTCACATTTGTGGTTTGGCAGCGATGGGATATCCACATCACATATTAATTAGTTGGCAAATACTAACTGGCTTGTAGTGGTGTGGGTAGAGTGAATCCTGTAGCTTGTGTACAGTGAGCTTTGAAGGTTTTTTTGTATTCTAAAATAGCCACACAGTGAATTCTCAGAGTTCAGATCACAATTGTTTTATTTCTTTTGTTAGCTTAGTTAGTCAGGGTGAGCAGGCAGCATGTCAGAAGAGGAGTATGGAAAGCTGACAAAGGAGCCAGCTGGCAGAGATGTGCCAGGCTTAGGGGACTGGTGCATGGAAACCTGTCTAAGGCAGACCTGAGTTTAAAGATGGGGATAATTTTGATAGTTTCATTCATATGTTTGAGAGGGTATGTAAACAGTATGAAGTTGACCAAGGGCTCTGGGTACGGTTCCTGACCCCCTTACTCCATGGTAAAGCTGTAATTGTACTATCTAAAATGTCTGACGTATGTTTTGATTATATGGCTGTTAAGAAATGTCTCTAAAACGTATAGGAAAAAGTTTTGTGAGCACAGATGCAAGGCAGATGAGTGTGTGTGAATATGTTGCTGAACTGAGCACTTATTTCCATAGGTGGGTGAGTGGATGTCAGGTCACCCCTTTTGAAGGGCTGGTAGACCTTTTGATGAGGGAACAAGCCCTTAGCACTTTGCCTGAGGACATGAGGATCTGGTTAGCTGATAGACAATGTGCTACGTCAGATGAGTTGGGGAAGAAAGGAGACCTATACCTGGCAAGCAGGGCAGTCCTGCACAAGAAGGGGACCCCCAGTACTGCTCATGGGTCTAAAGGAACCCATGGTGGGTAGCACAGACTGCCACAACAGAATCTGCCAGTAGCAGAGGAAGCCACTAGTCCAGGTGCACATCCAGGAAATAGGGTTTAATGTTTTGAATGCAACCAGTGGGGCCATTTGGCATACAGGTGTCCATGGAGGCAAGGTGAGGAACAAAAGGTGAGGGAGCCAGTAAGTGGGAAAGACAAAGTGCCAATAGTAGGTTGTCTTGAGACAACAGGGGTGCTAAACTACCATCCTGCAGATGTCCTGATAGAGAAGGATTTAGATGAAGCAGTACCATGTGCTTTGCAGTTACACGCAGTAAGTCTAGGAGACAAGCATGTGGGTCTGGTAGCCTGGAGGAGACCCAAACAGACTGCATACTTGCAGCCAGGACTGGTGAGGTGGTTACTTCAGGGAGGGAGCTACTCTGTAGCAGTGAGACTGAAGGTGAGCCACAGCTGCTTGTAGGTACTGATGGTCCCTTGGACAGAGTGACAGCAAAGGCAGAGGTGAGTAGTAGTACCCAGGCTGACAGTGAAGCACCACTGTCTGAGGATGCCAGACTTCCTGTGGAAGGGGAGCTAGGAAGGGGTACAAGGAGAGAGTTGAGACAGGCTCACCTCTCAGACCCTACATTGCAAGGCATGAGGCAGGTAGCTAGGGAGGCACCTGATTCTCAAGGAAAGGGGGGAATCTGTATACTGGGACAAAGGGTTACTATACAGAGAGTGGACCCCTGAGGGAGGGATAGAAGGTGAGAGAGTTACAGCAGTTGGTAGTCCCTAGAGCCTACCATCTGGCACTTCTGTCCATAGCCCATGGTATTCCCTTTACAGTCCATAGCCCATGGTATTCCCTTTACAGTTCATATGGGCATAAAACATACAAAGAGGCATATTATGCAGAGCTTCTTTTGGCCTGGAATTTCCAAAGATGTAACAGGGTACTGCAGGACCTGTGAGCAGTGCCAAAAGGTAGGCAAGGCAGGAGACATGGGGAGAGCTCCTTTGATGCCTTTGCCTGTGACTGAGTAGCCATTTCAGAGGGTAGCTATGGATATTGTGGGTCCTCTGAGTACCCCAAGTTCCACAGGGAAAAAGTATATCCTAGTGGTAGTGGATTACACTACACGATACCCTGAGGCAGTGGCTTTGTCCTCCATTGAGGCAGAGAAGGTGGGAAATGCTTTGTTAGAGATTTTCAGCAGGGTAGGTTTCCCAAAAGAAATACTGACTGACAGAGATGCCAATTTCATGTCAGACCTGCTAGCTTGTCTGTGGAAGTCCTATGGAATGAAGCACATGAAGACCACCCCTTACCATCCTCAGACTAATGGTCTTGTTGAGAGGTTAAACTCTACAATCAAGTCCATGCTAAGGGCATTTGCAGATCAGTTTAAGAGGGAGTGGAACAAATATTTGCCCTACCTGTTGTTTGCTTACAGAGAAGTTCCTCAGGAATCCACAAGTTTTTCACCCTTTGAGTTGCTGTATGGGCATAGGGTGAGGGGACATCTATATTTAATTCGAGGTGAGTGCGAGTCTCACAAGGAGTCTGCTGGGGCATATGTCCTAAACCTTAGGACAAGGCTCAGGGAACTCATGGGCTTGGTCCAGGAGAACTTGGCAGAAGCCCAACAACAGAAAAAGTGTGGTATGACAGGAATGCTCGAGCTAGGGAGTATGCTGTGGGGCAGCAGGTAATAGTTCTCATTCCTGTCAGACACAACAAGCTGCAAGCAGCTTGGGAGGGACCCTACAAGGTGGTAAGAAGGGTAAGTGAAGTTAACTACATGGTGGAACTGTTAGGCAGATGGCAGGGGCACAAATTGTACCATGTTAACATGATGAAACCTTACCATGATAGGGAGGCCCTTGTGCTGAGCATTTGCAGTGGATTGCAGGAGGAGTCTGAGGGAGATCTGGGGACTGATCTCCTCAGTGAGGCTTGGGCTGACACCTCAATGGAAGGGGTAGCAATGCCCCAGCAGCTATCTCCTACCCTGTTTCGAGAAAACCGAGCAGTGTTGCAGGAATTTGGGGACATGTTCATTTTGAAACCAGGGTGCACCTACATGGTGCAGCACCAGGTGGATACAGGACCCCAAATGCCTATTAGGCAGGCCCCTTATAGAGTGCCTGAGAGAGTCAAACAGACTCTGAGGGAGGAGGTACAGGAGATGTTGGAACTAGGGATGATTCAAGAGTCCAACAGTCTCTGGGCCTCCCCATTAGTGCTGGTGCTAAAGAAGGATGGCAGCACCAGGTTCTGTGTGGACTACAGGAAATTAAATAGTCACACAGAGACGGATTCTTACCCCATGCCTAGGACAGATGAGGCCCTAGAACAGCTGGGTGGGGCTAAGTATCTTACAACCATTTATCTTACCAAGAGTTATTGGCAGGTGCCTTTGACTCTCAGTGTTAGAGAGAAGTTAGCCTTTGTCACTCCTTTTGGCTTGTATGAGTTCACAAAGATGCCCTTTTGGATGAAGAATGCCCCAGCGATTTTCCAGAGGCTGGTAGATCATATCCTAGCAGGAGCAGGAGGGTTTGCCCTTGCTTACCTAGATGATATTGCCATCTACAGCCATTCCTAGCCAGAGCACCTTCAGCATGTCATGGAGTTGCTGGGCAGACTACAGAGGGCAGAATTGACCATTAAGCCAAGCAAATGTCAGGTGGGTATGGTGGAGGTCTCCTACCTAGGACATAGAATGGGGAGTGGTAAGATAAGGCCAGAAGCTGCCAAAGTGGAAACCATTCAGGCATGGCCTGCACCTGTTACTAAAAAGCAGGTGAGGGCATTTTTAGGGACAGCAGGGTACTACAGAAAGTTCATCCCCAGTTGTAGTACCATAGCTGCTCCCCTCACAGACCTGACAAGGAAGAACAGGCCAGGTAAGGTAGTGTGGACCCCAGCATGTGAGCAGGCATTCCGGAAACTTAAACAAGCTTTGGGAGGACCCCCTGTGTTAGCCAGTCCAGATTACAGCAAATAATTTGTTGTGCAGGTGGATGCTTCAAACCATGGGGTGGGGGCTGTACTTAGCCAGATTTCCTCAGAGGGGGAAGAGCACCCAGTGGTTTATCTCAGTCATAGGCTCCAACCCAGGGAGGAATGCTATGCAGCTGTAGAAAAGGAATGTCTAGCCATAGTGTGGGCATTGCAGAAACTTCATCCTTATTTGTATGGAAGGAAATTCACTGCTATGACAGATCACAACCCCCTAACATGGTTAAACAGAGCCAGCCAGCAAAATGCCAAGTTGCTAAGGAGCCTAGGGTTGCAAGCATATGATACGTCAGTGCAGCACCACAGTGGGAGTAGCAATGCCAATACAGATGGGCTGAGGTACACTCAGACCTAGCCCTCTCAAGCAGTGTTTTTCAAGGGTCACTTGAAAAACTAGCTTGAGTTCTCAAGGGGAGGAGATATGTGAAGATTGGGAGAAGATAGCTGAAGGCTGCCAGCCTAGCCAAATAGGATTTTATACATAATTCTATCATTTGTAAATATAAATGTTGAAATACATGCTTGTTTTCTTAAATAAAAGAATATGCTGTGAAATGTTGAATTTCAAAAAAATGTAACAACATTGCCCTCTGCTGTAATGAAAGCTAAGACTAGCATTTCATGTCTGTCCTTTGAAGTTATAATTACTTCATGTCTGTCCTTTGAAATTAAAATTATTTCATGAATGTCCCTTTGAAGTTAGAATTTGGAGTTGATGAGTCTGCAGTGAGGCATCCTGCCTATTGTTTTAACTTAAGGAATAATTACTAGAGTTTACATGTGGAATGTCTTTTATTGATGTAGTTTTCTGCAGGTGCAAGATAACAAGAATGCAGTATCTGTCAACCTAGGAACACCAGGAAAGTATGAAATGATGTAATGGGAAAAAGGACTGCAGTAGCAATTTAAACAGAGAGAATCAGAAGACATTAAGCATTTTTGTCTTGACCATCCAACTCACAGCACTGTCTTGCTCTAGATGTAAATCATTATCTTAGATTTGTGTTTTCTTTTATAAATAGCTAGAAACTAGAACGATTAGACTGTGTTTTTCTGTGATGTCAGAACTGTACTACTGAATTATTTTAAGTATTTCTCTGTGATCTCTAAACTCTTGACTAGCACTGTATAGTAGAAAGTATTGTCTTGTAGTTTTATTTATTTATTATTACATATTTTAAAACCTTTTATCTGTGGCTGAGTTGTGTAGAGATAAGTTAAGCTCTAAGAGTACATTGCATGTATATAAGGATCCTGTACCAAGTCACTCTAATAAGCCTTGTCTGTTTAGTCATACTACCAATTGGATAATAATACTGCACAGTAATAATTGGACACCCTTTTAAGGGCCTTTGAGTAGCTGATAAATATTACTGGGTGGTGGCCAGTGGTACTACGGTATAGTCTGGGTAAAAGGGGCACAGCTGGAGAACCTGTGCCAGCCTTCCCCAGAAGTGTCTGTGCATTTGTTATCCTTTCCTCTGGTGTTAGTGGTGAGGATTGAGGCTCCTTGATTGCTGGGCCAGGACATGGGCACCACGGCCACCTCCACAAAAGAATAAAAAGCAGACAAATTAAATGTAATTTTAAAAAGGCACACACCCTAAATCCAATCATACATAAAAATGTTATGTACTCACCATAAGTTTCATCTGTGTTGTCGATCTTCATTCATTATTGACAGTTGTCCATTGGCTGTTATACAGCTCTCACTAGCCAAAAACTCTTGGGTCAAGTCTCTACCCACAGTGTCCCTGTGTATGTTACCTCAGATCGAGTTTGCAAATTACAGCAAGATAAAGTATATATAATATATGAGAGGAAGCCATGGCCAAGGTAAATAACCTAATATCAGCCCAGGACAAGGGTACAAACCTCCAGGAATTTTCAAAGGAGGTGGAAGGAGGGTGGAATGTCAAGAATGAACAAAGATCAACAACACAGATGGAACGTTATGGTAAGTACATAACCTGTTTAGCTGATACTGTCAATCTTCATTTGTTCTTGACAGCTGGGACAGAGTCCCCAGTTACCTATAATCTGGGTGGCCTTATGGAAGTATATTTCTGAGAACCATAGAGCCAAAGGATGCTCTTCCCCTGGAGACCATATCCAGTTTGTAATGAGTGATAAAGGTATGAGGCATTGCCCAAGTTGTGGCCGCACATATTTCATCCAGAGAGGCCTTGGAATGAAAGACAGCTGAAGTGGCAATAGATCTGGTTGAGTGAGCCCTTACAGGATCAGGTATTTTATGATTGTTTTGTTCATAAATAAAGGTAATGCAATCTCTTAACTATTTAGATCCAGTCACCTTAGAAACAGGTTTACCGATCGTTGGTCCTGAAAAGTAGACAAACAGTTGGTCTGAAGTTCTACAATCCTTAGTTCTGTCAAGGTAAAATGTCAGCTGTCTGTGGATATCTCACAGAAGCAGACAGTATTTGCCCTTGTTAGAAAAATTTGGAAAAACAACTGGTAAATGAATGGACTGATGGATGTTTGACTCGGAGACCACCTTAGGAAGGAAAGAAGGGCTAGTCCTCAAGAACACACTGTCTTTATGGAAGATTATGTATGGTGGTTTTGCACAAAGTGCCTGTATTTCTGAAACTCTTCTAGCAGAAGTAATGGCCACTTGAAAAAGAGTTTTTCGAGAAAGGCTGAAAAATCTGACAGATTCTCAGCATCAGCTTACCCCTCTCATCACATTTTTTGATAACCTGTGCAAACGCTAATACTCTGTCCAAAGGAGAATTTAAAATCTCGCTCTTTTTTTTTTTTTTTTTTTTTAAACCATCTTGGAGGTTCTGAGAACACAACTAGGCGAACCTCCTTAACGCAGTACCTATGACAACAGCCCTGGATCCAGTACCTAGAGTCATGTACATACTTAAATATGAACAGTGTGACCTATGAAATTAAACCACAACAATCAGTTTTCCCCATAACAGGGAACTGCAGATAAAACATTCTTCCTTCTGTCACAATTAGAATAAACTTTAACATGTAAATCTGAAAAGATAAAATTCTAAATAAATAAAGTTGCAAAAGTATTTAGTTTCATCCATGTTTTATAGCTTCTGGATCAAGTTTGGGATGAATGTATAAAAACTTGAAAGGTTTAAGGAACTTTGTACATTCTGCTTTCTTAGGTAAGTTTGGGATGAATGTATAAAAACTTGAAAGGTTTAAGGAACTTTGTACATTCTGCTTTCTTAGGTGTAAGCAGGGTGACTGTGAGGGGAAATCACATCCTTCAAGGCTGACAGCTCTGGTAGGATGAGTTAAAGGTTCTAACAATTCCAGTTGTAACAACTCTTTTTCTGAGGAACTGAGAAACCTCAGTGTTCTCTCACTGAAAATGATACATTCTGGAAATAGTCATAGAAACAAGGAATGCCTCACAGGGAGTTACAGATACCATGCACTTCTCAGTCTGAATTAGAAAGCTGAGGAGAAAAACCTGCACATGTCCCCATCATACTCCTCTACAGATTCAGAATCTCCGAAGGAAAAGAGGAATCCCTTGTTTTATTCACCAGAAGTCCCCTTATAAGGTCAGTAGCCAACTACTCTTGTCTAGAGCAACTAGTGCAGAAAACATACGCTAAGTTTTCTGTTTCTTTTTGTTAGGAAAGTTGGGGAAATTCTAGCATCCCCAGTGATAGGCACAGCATTTGGGCTGAGCAGGGGCACCTCCTCTGCCCCTTCTCTCATGACCAACAAGAGTAGCTCTTCCTTGTCTACTGAAGGGAAGACAACAGTTGCAGTGGATGTGACTACGTTCTGGTCCATGGTGGTTGTACAGTGATCAAGGGAAAATTATGAGTGGTCCAAGGGTCCACTAGTTAATTCCATTGCCAATCTGAAAATGGTAGTGTTTTCCAGGGAAAGCTAAGAAGCACAAGTCAGTAAAAAAATGGAAATTACTTAAAAAAAAAAAAAAAAACTTTTCCCCAGACAAAACACAGTAAAAAGCGCAAATATATTTTGACAAATCCTCAGACAGTAAATTTAAAGTTTTTCCACATAAAAAGTAGATTTAAACCAGTTTTAACTAGGAGTTATGTACTTATCATAACTTGGTATCTGTGTTATCTTCTTTTTCATTTGTCCTCACCACTAGGTCTAGGATCCATCCTCGCATCAGATCCACCCTTTCCAAAAGACTGATGCTGCACGTCTCAAGCTCCTCCCACTCCCATAATACCCTGTATATGTATATATATATATATATGTATATGTGTATATATATATATATATATATATATATATATATATGTGTGTGTGTATATGTATAGAAAGTAGATATAAAAACTTTACACACCCCTGTTAAAATTCCAGGTTTTTGTGATTCAAAAAATGAGACCACAATAAATCATTTCAAAACTTTTCCCACCTTTAATGTGGTCTATAACCTGTACAATTCAATTGAAAAACAAATCTGTTAGGGAAAAATATAAAAAAATATAAAAACGTACAGTATGCTAGTTGCATGCGTGTGCACACCCTTAAACTAATACTTTGTTGAAGCACCTTTTGATTTAATTACACCATTCAGTCTTCTTGGGTACACACCTGCCATCAATTAAAGAGACTGATTAACCCCAAATAAAGTTCAGCTGTCCTTGTAAGATTTTCCTGACATTTACTCAGTTGCCTGCTACAGCAAAAGCCATGGTTCACAGAGTGCTTACAAAGCATCAAAGAGATCTCATTGTTGGAAGGTATCAGTCAGGAGAAGGGTACAAAAAAATTTCCACAGCATTGGATATGCCATGGAACACAGTGAAGACGGTCATCAAAACGTGGGAAAACAGTGATGTTGCAAAGAACTGGACATCCCTCCAAAATTGTTGAAAAGACAAGATGAAAACTGGTCAGGAGGCTGCCAAGTGACCTACAGAAACACTGAAGGAGCTGCAGGAATTTCTGGCAAATACTGGTTGTGTACTACATGTGACAACAATCTTTCATATTCTCCACATGTCCGGACTATGGGGTAGGGTTGCAAGACGGAAGCCTTTTCTTACACTGAAAAACATCCAGGCCCAGCTAAAATTTGCAAAACAATGCATCAAGTCTCCCAAAAGCATGTGGGAAAATGTGTTATGGTCTGATGAGACCAAGGTTGAACTTTATGGCCACAATTCCAAAAGGTATGTTTGGCGCAAAAACATCACTTCACATCACCAAAAGAACAACATCCCCACAGTGAAGCATGGTGGTGGCAGTATCATGCTTGGAGGGAATTATGAACAGTTCCAAATACCAGTTAGTTTTGGGCCAAAACCTTCAAGCATCTGCTAAAAAAGATGAAGAGGAATTTCACCCTTCAACATGACAATGACCTCAAGCATGCATCCAAATCAACCAAAGAATGGCTTCACCAGAAGAAAATTAAAGTTTTGGAATGGCCCAGCCCATACCTCTCAACCGTACTGAATTCCTCAGTATTTACCGGTTTTGAGGGAAAAATATTGGGGTGCCATGAATCCCTGAGTGCCCCCCCTTAATTTCCAAATTTCCCAGTCTTTTTTTTTGTGTGTGTATTAACACTTTAAATTTTTGGCTGATATCACCACACATCACCAGCCTACAGGGGCGTGCGTGATGACATCAGCGACTGCCTGTTGGACTGGGAAGGAAATAAGGAATATAACAGCAATGGCGGGAGGTATAATTTAAAGTTTGCAGAGTCCACCCACATGTCCTAGCCTCAGGCCCGTAATTGTACATTATTCTGCCAAGAACTATTTAACTGTGTGCAAAAGTCCGTCCATAGTTCGTAAGTCTCTGGAGTCTGGATTGTTTTGTTCATTATTTATCTGCTGACTGCTGCCCATAATTTGCATTATTCTGGTATGCAAAAGTCCTGTTTTGTATTATTTAGCCAAGAACTGTGTTGTGCATTTACTGGCTGCTGTTCGTTGTAATTTAGTTGTCTGTTTGGCCACTCTAATGAATCACCCGTTGTAGTTTATTTATGTGGGAGGTGGCCGTGGCCACTCTAATGAATCAGTGCATTTACCATTATATTTGTAGTTATCTGGTCTAATGAATAGTTTACTGTAGGACTGTTGTGCATTATTTCTGCAGCCGGTAATTGTGCATTATTCTGGTATAGAAAAGTCTGTCTGGATGTTCGGCGTTATTTAGCCAAGAACTATTGTGCATTTATTGGCTGCTCGTTGTAGTTTAGATAACCAGCTTATTTATTTGGGGTGTGTGTGGCTATGGCCACTGTAATGAATCAGTGTATTTTTCTACTGTTGTGCATTTAATTAACCATGTGTATTCATGCTATGTAGTGTATTTCTCTAGGGCCATTATAATGAATCAGACAATTGTAATCTGCCACTCTAATCAGACCATTGTGCTCTGCTCTAAATTTGCTGTAATTAATAGAGAACTGTTGTGCATTTATTGGTTGCTCACTTGTGGGTGTACTATGCTCTAAATCTGCTGTAATGAAGAGAGAACTGTTGTGCATTTATTGGTTGCTTGCTCATTGTAGTTTAATTACTGAAAGTAGTGGCCGTTCTAATGAATCAGTGCATTTATCATAGTTATTCTGCTGGTAACTGTTATTGTGCATTTCTGCTCAGAGGGGTGTGTGTGAATCAGATCATTGTAATCTGCTCTGCATAGAGGGGTGTGTGGATCAGACCATTTATTTATCTTGGGCCATTGTAATGAATCAGACCATTGTACTCTGTTCTATATCTGTAATGAATAGAGAACTGTTGTGCATAGTTATTGAAAGTAGTGGCCATTCTAATGAATCAGTGCATTTACCACTGTTATTCTGCTGATAACCATGTGTGTGTGTGTGTGTGAATCAGTGCCTTTACCACCATTATTCTGCTGGTAACTGTGTGTATGTGAATCAGAGCCTTTACCACCATTCTGTATGTGAATCAGTGCATTTACCACTATTCTGTGCGTGTGAAAAATGCGTTAACCACACACAAAGGCATAGAGGAAGCTGTAGGTCACCAACAGCTTATTGCACCACAAAATAATAAAACATAAGTGCTTTCGTTAGATAAAATACATAACTTAATCAGATAAGAACCAAAATTCAAATGAGCACATATATAAACTTACATTGTCATATGACAAAGCCACCAATTAATAAATTAAAGTAGCAATGTATAAAAAGCAATTTCCAGCACATGGTTCCTTAAATATCATTAAAAATACTGAAAAAACAAATAAGTAATAAATTGAATAACCCAGTATGGATTATATCCATTAATTAATTCCTCAAAAAATGAATATTTACAAAAACATTAAAATGTGTGTATAAAAGAACGCATATTTAAAAAAACAAGCTTAAAAAAATATATATATAGGTACATTGATATATAATTATGTGCATATACTATCTGAATTCTGCCTTCATTTTTAACATGCATCCTATAGATGCGATTTCATTTAAGCCTGGGAACCCCACTGCATCCAAGCTCAAAATCCAGTAAAGCTCACAGTTCTCCAAAAACAATTGCCAGGGCAACCTCTTATATTCTTTTGGACTTGTTCAATTACAATGAATTTAAAGTGGTGTTCAGGGAATTCCAGAATATGTCTATATAGGGCATTGGTAGTTTTTTTTCCCTTGTATATCATAGTTGTGTTCATAGATACGTTCCTTCAGCATCCACTCCGTCTTGCCAATGTAAATAGCAGGACAGACCTGACACAATGCCCCATAGACAACTCCAGAACTACTACAGTTGTAGTGTCCCTTCACCCTAATATTAAACTGATTGCAAAACGCTCACCCACATTGATGTATTTACAGTGATGGCATCTCCCACATGGGTGCATATACCTATGTTTCAAATCATCATGTTGACTACCAACTTGTTCTACCAAGTTTTTTTTTTTTTTTTTTAAATTTCTTTTTATTGAGTTTTAAACATATCATAACAAATCATATCCAAAATCAAGACAAAAAGGTATGTACAAACAAAAATTTCTCTACAATAAACTAACTATATACAAAGCCCATCTAAGCAACGTACCTAAGAAGGAGGTTTAAATACTGTGTGTTTATGATAGTATAAACTCATACACCATTTTCCATGTATCCCTCTGTGAAGGATTTAGCCTCATGGAATACCACAAATATTTGTGCGCAGAAATATGCTTCCCAGCTATCTGTTTGAGTCCTTCCCATGAAAGAGCTGATCTATCCTTCCAATTTAGGGTGATATAGTATTTTATCAGCATAAAAGACGTTATTAGAAAATGAATATTCTTAATGTCCATGCCTACCGAGGGTATATGGAGTAGAGCGAATTGCCAGGAGAGCGTAGATTTTTCATAGCCCATTTTTTCTAATTTAACTCTAAGGGCACACCAAAGCCTATACGAGCATTTGCAACTCCAAAAGATGTGAATGATATCAGCTTCAATCATAGGGCAAAATTGGCAAAAAGGTGGGACTTCGTTGTACATTTTGTTTAGTAAAGCTGGGGTGTAGTATGCGTTATTTACTATCATAAGTTGGGTATACCTGAATTTTAGCAGAGGGATGGCTTTGGAAAATTTTTGAATGGCTTGGGCAATGGACGTAGTGGAAATCGAGGGGTCTTGTTTTATCCAAAAATCTGAATGGATAGCTTCGTTCTACCAAGTTTTTAATGTTCAAACCTCATGGTGATTCATGATCAACATGATGATTCGAAGGGACACTATATATATCTATATATATCTATATATATATATATATATATATATATATATATATATATATATATATATATATATTTAGCTTGTTTTTTTAAATATGCGTTCTTTTACATGCACATTTTAATGTTTTTGTATATATTAATGTTTTTGAGGAATTAATTAATGGATATAATCCATACTGGGTTATTGAATGTATTACTTAGTTTTTTTTATGATATTTAAGGAACAAAGTGTTGTAAATTGCTTTTTATACATTGCTACTTTCATTTATTAATTGGTGGTTTTGTCATGTGACAATGTAAGCTTATATATGTGCTCATTTGAATTTTGTTTCTTATCTGATGAAGTTATGTATTTTATCTAACAAAAGCACTTATGTTTTATTATTTTGTGGTGCAATAAACTGTTGGTGACCTACAGCTTCCTCTTTGCCTATGTGTGTGGTTAACACGTTTGTGCTTTTCTGTGGAACTATGTGTAAAATGCCTCAGTTCAGTATACCTGGAGGTTAGTGTTACTCAGGCTCAAACCCTGTACCTTGGTAACAAGGAGCAAAAGTCTGAGTTCCACACTACCATATGTGTTCAACTCTTTGGTCTGTTCCTCTTAAAATTTGTGTTTTTTAGCAAATTAATGAGAACTGAATTCACTAAATAACGATAGCCATTAAAGTTTTAGTCTTCCTATCAGGAAATGCATGGTAACACAAATCATTTTATTGTAGCAAATTTTCCAAGATTATACAAGCAATGTTTAAACTGTGACCCTGGTTTTTGGCCTCCCCCACCAATAAATTTTGT
This sequence comes from Protopterus annectens, assembly GCF_019279795.1. Lineage (NCBI taxonomy): Eukaryota > Metazoa > Chordata > Ceratodontiformes > Protopteridae > Protopterus > Protopterus annectens. The sequence goes on along the minus strand of NC_056747.1, from coordinate 186,116,989 downwards.
CTTTTTCCAAATTTATTGTGCTGCATAGGTCTTCAGCAGGAGAGAAGGTTAGTTCTGCTTATGGCAAGTCTGTGGTGTTAGTAGCACAACAAGTAAAAGACTGCATTTGATGCAGAAGGCTGTGGGTTCTTCTCCCACAGTATGTAGATGGATTGCTGATACTGTACTGTGTTGTACTTTTAAAGGGGGTGGATAATGCAGTACTGAGAATGTCCTGTTTGGCAGAGATACCTAGTAACTATGAAACGGATCCATCACCTATTGCAATATTTCTAGCGTATCATTTTTTTTATGTAACAGGCACCTTATTTGTAGATGAAACAATGAAATTTAAAGTTGTTTGCTAGCAGCAACCTCAGTTACAGATCTCTAATGTGGAATTATTTAGATGACTTTTACTTCTGCAGAGATTGTGCATATTTACTGATGCTGGTAGATTGTAGAAGTTTGAGTAGACTTTTATGATGGAAATGTTCTGAACTGGGCAGTTTTGTCATTATTGGTTCATGTATTTGGTTTTATTGCTTACTGGAAAAATGTTCAAAACAAAAATTAAAACACACTAACAAATGTGCTATATTATACAAGGAATATAATTTAATACAATCAGGAAGGTGCATCACAGAACACATGTATGTTTCATGTGCAAAGGGCCTATGATTTTAAAACAGCACAAGCCAGGTAATCTTTATCTGACACTGGCCAAATGCATTTTCTTTGAATGTGGGTTTCAATGAATGTGAGTTTACTTTCAAGGGCAGAGAAGTTTTAATGTAAAGTCTATTTTCATTATGAGAATGTACTGCTTTGCTTAGCAGATGTCTATTAGTATTTGTGCTATAAAATGTAAAATAAAAATTTTAAATGAAATCCAAATAAGCATTGTAGAAGTAAAGCAGTATGCACATTAGTGTTTACGGTACATTAGGTGAAATAGCCAAGTAATGGGACATTGAAATGGGGGGGGAAGGTTGTGTATGGGGGGCCCCATTCAATCATGAATTTATGAGAGGGAAGGGCAGCAAACTGAGACAGCCCTGTGTGGCACAAACAATAACTATGCTACTGATCAGTAGGCCAGGGAGGATGACTGAGCTTTGGTGGTCCTAGCAAACTATAATATTCTTTTGTTAAGAGTAGAATATTGCATACCATTAAATGCCCTACTTTTACCACAAAACCCACATATTGCAAGTCACCAAAAATAAAATCCTAAGGTTCATCATCTTTTCCCTTCCTGGTGAACATCATTGCTCCACATTTAAAAAAAAAAAAGATTACCATTTACAACAGGGTCTAGGGCCGTATTTTGGTTGTCTGTTGTTCAGTTTGTGTTTGGAAAGTTAGTATCCCACAATTCCATTGGAGTGGGCAGGATTACATAATTATGCATTCAAAATTTATGTTAATTAGCACACAGATTTGTACCTATTTTTTATGTGCCTTTGTTCAGATTTTTGATGTTTTCAGGTTCCAATAGAAAATCTGTGGGGTGACCTGAAGAGGGCTGTGCACAAGAGATGCCCTCGCAATCGGACAGATTTTGAGCTCTTTTGCAAGGAAGTGTGGACAAATATCGCCAATTCAAGATGTGCTATGCTGATAGACTCCCACCCAAGAAGACTGAATGCTGCAATTAAATCAAAAGATACTTCAACAAACTATTAGTTTAAGGGTGTGTGTGCACACTTGTGCAACCAGCGTATCATATGTTTTTTATTTTTTATATTTTTCCCCTAACAGGTTATAGGTCATATTAAAGGTGGGAAAGGTTTTGAAATGATTTATTGTGATCTCATTTTTATATCACAAAACCTGGCATTTCAACAGGGGTATATATATATATATATGTGTGTGTGTGTGACTAGGAACCTATGGATTCCAGCATCCTCCAGGTACTTCCAGAGAAAAGGAAGGTAGGGTGTTATGTGAGGAAGAATGATAGAAGACAACACCAATACCAAGTTATGGTAAGTAAATAACTCCTAAATATGATATTCTCTTTCATTTGTCCTCACTACTGGGTCAGCATCTCCACAGCTATATGGTTTCTTGGGTGGCCTTATGAAAAGAATTGCCTGAGCACCATGCTCTATTCCTGGAGACAACATCCAGTTTGTAATGAGAGACAAAAGTATGTGAATTTGATAAGGTTGCTGCAGCACATATTTTATCAATAGAAGTCCTGGATGAAAAAGCCAGTGAAGTGGACTTAGACTGTGTGGAATGCACTTTTGGGAACAGGGAAGTGGTAACCCTTTCAATTAATAAATAATGGATATACAGCCAGTAATCCATTTTGCCAGAGTTACTTTTGACCCTGCACTGCCTAAACCACTGGGTGAAAAAGAAATGAATAACTGTTCCAATTTTCTGAAGTCCTTCATTCTGTGCAGATAGAAATGCAATTGTTTATGAACATCGAGTAAATGAAGCATGTATTTACCGTTGTTGGAATAGTTGCAGAGAAAAAACTGGTAAATGGATAGATTGGTTAAGATTAGTTTCCGTGGCCACTTCAGGCATACAGGAAGGGTTCATTCTCAAGAAAACTCTATCTTTGAGCAAGTTGATATATGGCGATTTTGAAGTCAAGGCCTGAAGTTCCAACACCCTCTAGGCAGAAGTAATGGCCGCCAAGACAACAGTCCTCCAAGATAAAAACTTTAGATAACAGGAGGCCCCCTGTTCAAAAGGTTTCAGAGTGAGGCCTTGCAAGACCAATGTCAAATCTCTTGGTGGAGAAGGATCCTTAATGGGGGGCCAGAGTAGGAAAATTCCCTTCACAAAAGCCTTATAGTCTAGTGGTGGTGATGATTGCAAGGTCCTCCGTAGCGTGAAAACTGGCAGCCGTGGCCAGCTGTAACTTAACTGTGGAAAAACTAGCACCTTGATGGAAGAGTGAGCTTAGAAAAGGAGAATGGCAGAAACTGGATCTGAAAAGGTGCCTCTCTTCCTGGCCAAGGCCCAAATGGAAAACCTCTTCAACTTGCTATGGTACACTTTTTTGGTGGAAGGCTTCTGTGAAGCAAGTATGATGTTTTGGACTGGGGAGGCTAACCTGGACTGCCTTAAAATCAGCAGAATTGGAGAAACTATGCTGTCGATCTGAGATTGGGATGATGGAGGTCCACCGGATGAGAGATCAGATCTTGTCTGGGATCCTGTATCCATGCCAGATACCTTGCATGAGACCATAGGAGAGGGGGAACCATACCTAACAAGGCCAGAAAAGGGCAATGATGATTAAAGTACTCTTCAACTTGCTGGCTTTCTGTAGAACTTTCTGGATCACGGGAATTGGAGAGTAAGCATACAGGAGACCAGGGGGTGAATTGTGGACTAGAGCATCCCTGGGTGAATCCCCCTTTGGAGGGATCAGAGTGAAGTAATTGCTGTATTTATTGTTCAGAGTGGAAGCAAATAAGTCACAGTATAGTAGGTGCCCACGGCTGAATATTTGATCTGCTACTGCTTGGTTCAGGGACCACTCGTGGATTCAAGATGGATCTATTTAGTCTGTCTGCTTACACTTTGGTCGCCCCGGGTATGTGAGTTGCAAGAAGAAAGTGGTGGAAGAGATTGCACATTCCCACACTCTCATGGCCTGTCTGCATAAAGGATATGAATGGGTTCCCCCCTGCTTGTTGAGATATATATATATATATATATATATAAGCAGACCACAGACACACTGAGTGAATTGCTATTGTCCCCAGTGGGAGGCAATCCTAATAGGCTTGCAATAGTAGTAGGACTGCTCTCATCTCCAGGATGTTGATGTGCAACTTGGTCTCGGTCAGGGACCACGTGCTTTGGACCAACCTTCCTTGGTAATGCCCCCCACCCTGACAAGGAGGCATCCGTGGTCACTGTGGCCATTGGAGGGGGAAGAAAGAAGTGCCTGCCTACATAAAGGTTGTCCATGATGAGACCATTGAAGATGTCATCTGCAGACTTGAGACGGCATGATCAAATGACTCAGAGGGTGAAATAGAATGGACCATTGGTCTGACAGAGTTCATTGATGCACTCTCATGTAAAATCTTGGTGGTAGGACCAATAAGATGGCAGCTGAAATGGAACCCAGAGCTTTCACAACAAGAATCACTGGTGGGTTGGGCATGTCTAATAAGGACTGAACCTGCTGCCTGAGAGAGAGCACCCTGTGAGTGGGCTAGGATGCTGAGTGACAGAGTTTAACTTCATTCTGATGAATTCTATGATATGAACAGGGGCCAAGTTTGACTTCGTCATGTTTATAGTAATCCCCCAGCTGGGTGAATAGATGTAATATGAACTGTACCACTGGACCCAGTTGGTGCTTTGTAGGTGCCATCAGGAGCCAATCATTTAAGTTTGGAAACACCTGGAATCCTTGCAGTCTCAGGTAAGCTGCCACCACTGACATGCATTTGGTAAACACTCAGGGGCCAATGGTGAGTCCAAAGGGCAGTGCTCTGAATTGATAATGACTGGCTCCCAAACAGAAACATGTTTCCTGGAGTATCTGTGGCTTTTTGTGTGATAGTACGCATCCTGGAAAGCTGTGGAGCACATCCAGTCGTCCTTGTGTAGTATAGGCAGAATGGACTGAACCCTCACCATGTGAAACTTTGACTTCTTGACAGATTCAATTTGTCCAGGTCCAATATGGGCCTTAGGTCCCCTGTCTTTTTTGTCACCAAAAAAGAAGCATGAATAAGTGCTGCATCCTTGCTGTGCATTTGGACCTCTTGGATGGCTTTTTCTTCCAAAAGTTTCCGAACGTCTTGAAGTGCCTGCTCCCTGTTGACTGGGTGGTACATCGGAGAGCTTTTCCTTTGGTGAGCAAAGGAAGGGAAAAGGGAATAGTATTCCCTGGATGTTATGTCTAGCATCCAGTTGCCATTTGTTATTTTTGTCCAGGCATCCAGGTGCAAGGAAAATTTCCCCTAACTGTCACCAGAGTAAAACAATCAGGCAATGCTTCAGGAGTACTGATTGGACATGTTCAAAAAGGTTCTCCAAACCCCTGATGTTGCATTCCCCCTCTCCCCTGGGGTGGCACCTTCCATTAAATCCTCACCCTCTGCATCTGGACAAGGGATACCTGTGAGACTCCAGGAAAGGTCTTTGTGATTTCCTGAACCACATCATCTTTCTGCTATGTTGGTCCCTAGAAAAAGTCCTTTGTGGGGAAGAAAACCTGATCCCCCTATGTGATGCCCATGCCCTGGCCCAGCAATCAAGGAGCCTCAGTCCTCACCACTAACACCAGTGAGGGGCTTCTGGTATAGGAGGAAAGGATAACAAATACACACAGTAAAATGCAATTTCCCTTAAGAGCACACAGAGATCACAGTCAGTCTGGGGCTGGTCGCTCCCTTGCTCTCCAGGTCCCCTATAAGTCTCCCCACTGGCACAGTTATAGGGTCCAGATCTCAACCAGCTGGGCAAGCTAAAATCTCCAGCACCCTCTCTGTCCAACCAGTGCTTCATGTCCTTGCTCAAGTAGCTCACACACACACTTTGAGATAAGAGTTTATAAAACCACACAGACACTCCTGGGGAAGGCTGGCACAGGTTCTCCAGCTGTGCCCCTTTTACCCACACTATATGGTAGAAATTACTGCCACCACCCAGCTAATATTTATCAGCTACTCAAAAGCCCTTAAAAGGGTGTCCAATTATTACTGTGCAATATTATTATCCAATTGGTGTATAACTAAACAATTAATGCTTATTAGAGTGACTTGGTACAGTAATCACTATAAATATGCAATGTACTCTAGAGCTTAAATGATCTCTACACAAAATAGCCACACTTGAAAAGTTAAAAAATATTTAATAATAAATACTAAAATACAAGACAATACTTCTTACCTACACAGTGCTAGTCAAGAGTTCAGAGATCACAGATAAATATTTAAAATAATTCAGTAGTAGTAGTACAGTTCTGACATCACAGAAAACTCTTAGAAATCGCTAGAAACTAAAAAGATTAGACTAAGAGAAAACACAAGTCTAAGATAAACTTACATATAGAAACAGGCAGAGTGCTGATGAGTTGGATGGTCAAGACAAAAATGCTTAATTAACAATCACTGATTCTCTCTGTTTTTAAAATCACATTCCTGGTTGCCATTACATCATTCTTCATACTTCCCTGATGTTCATCGTGTTACACTGCTGCAGTCATCGCACTTGGGTTATCCTGCCATCAGGTAGTCCCCGCAGTCGGCCAGAGTTCCAAAGTCTTGGTCCGGTGTCGGCTGCTGTCACCTCCTCCCTGACGTCAGTGCGACAGGGGTATAAAAGATGCAGCTGACGCCATTTTCTTCAGTCTTTCTTGCCGCGCGGTGCTCGAAGCAGAAGCAGTTCGCAAGTGCCGTTCGGTCTACTCCTGAGATTTTCATTCCGAATCCAGAACCGAAGTCTTCTAAAAAAGCTAAGTACCCCGTTGGGGAAACTTTTTCTTACCTCAGACCGATGTCAGTAAAAGTTAATAACTGTATTTCTTGTGGGAAGCAAATACTTCATAAGGATTTCCACTCATATTGTATTCCATGCCTAGGCCCTGACCACAACGTCACTGGTTGTCGGTTTTGTGCTAGGTTTAACAAGCGCACTATTAAATGTCGGTTTGATTTTGCCCGACATTATTTTGGTAGAAAATCCAATTACACCATGCCGTCAGATATTCCGACGACCGCAATGCATAAAAAGCGCAAGGACAGGCATCCGAGGCCCAAAACTGATGACGAGGCCTCTTCTAGGCCGATCGTCGGTTCTCCGGTTTTCAGCGAGGTGCCTTTGCAGCCCCTGATGACTGCTTCCACAGAACCACAGACCGCATCCGACTCCCACGTGGAGCTGGCTGGGCCTTCGGATGCACTAGGCTTTCAGCTTACCGATCCTAAACCTACTGAGGGAATCGAAGTAGCTGAGCAATCCACAACTACAGAGGGTGTTTTCAGACCATTAAACCCTCTGTTAAGTCTAAGCCTCACTTAAAAGCAAAGAAATAGACACAACTCTCTCCAGGACAGGCTTCCATGCCTAAGCAACAAATGCTAAAAATGGCTGAGGACCTAATCACCCTGATCAGGGGGTCCCATCCCCCTCCTGATAAAAGGCCCAGACAGGATGCAGACTATGAATCTTCTGACCAGGTGTCCATTTCCTCTGACTCTTCCTCGGACCTAGGATATTTTTTACCCCCTTATGAGGATTCTGATGCTGAGGAATCAATTCCGTCAGCCTCTCCGCCTGAGGATTATTCCTTTGGGGAGACCTTATATACCATGAGGGAGCATTTCCATTGGGAAGGTCAGGATTATTCAGAATCCAAGAAAAGGCTCAAAGACTTCCTTTTATTGCCTCAACACAGACCCTTTGCTGTCCTGCCAGTTCTTGACATTGTGGATGATGTGTACACTGAATCCAGTTTGAACCCTGACTCCTTACCCCCATCCCCAGTTAAACCAGATAGATATTACAGAGTCCCTGACTCTCACAAGTTTCTGTATGAAAGCCCTGTTGCTGACCCTGAAAATATTTCTCAGCGACCCAAAGGGATTAAGGCTTCATCAGCAAAAAACCCAGTTTCCTCTGACAGAGATTTAGACAGATGGGGAAAGAAGATATATACATCTGCAACTTTAGCAATGAGAGCCTTAAATTGCCAGTTTCACATCTTAAAATATCAGCAATTTTTGATGTCTCAGTTGAAACAAAAGATGCTTCCAGATTCAGATCCTCCTAACTTAAAAGAAATGCAGGATTTATTGCATGCTGCTGAACAAGTGGGAAAACATACTTTGCAATGTGGGTTTGACTCCTTAGAGGCCTCCTGTAGAGCAGCAGTTACAGGCTCTGTCATTAGAAGGCATGCTTGGTTAAAAGAACATACATTACCAGATCATGTTAAGGTGAAATTATTGGATGCACCTTTACAGCGGGATGTGTTGTTTGGAGTTAAGGCAGAGGAGGTATTAAAGAAGATGGAGGATAAGGCAAAATCTATGCAAACGGTGAAAGATTTCTTACAGGTTCAGCCTCCTCGTTTTAGCAGAAATTGGCCAACAAAGAATTGGTCCTTTCCAGTCACAGACAGACCTCAAAGGGGCAGATACAGATGTCCAAGAGGTAGAGGTCAGACACAAGGCCCTTACAGGCCTTGACAGTGGAGCACACCAGGCCAGAAAGAAGGAGAAGACAGGCCTCAATCTTATAAAAAACAGACTCAATGACTTTCCACTACAGCTGCCAAACAGCTCTCTCTTGGCAGCCCCCTTAGGAGGAAAACTGGCAGCCCCTTAGGAGGAAAACTGGCACTTTTCTATCACAACTGGCATTGCATCACCAAAGACAAATGGGTTCTCAACATTGTATCTCAGGGTTACATTTTCACACCCTGCCAAGGCTAAAAGGAATGCCAAATCGGCCACCAAATCAATGGGCAGAGGCTCAAAGACAAATTATAGCACTCATGGACATGAGAGCTATTCAAAAGGTACCACCACAGGAACAAGGACAAGGATTTTACTCGAGACTCTTTCTGGTTCCCAGAAAGGACAAGGCCTGGAGACCCATTCGGGACCTTTATACACTAAACACTTACCTGGATGTACTGAAATTTAAGATGTTGACACTACAGCAGCTTCTTCCCATGCTGGGCAAGAAAGCTTGGCTCGTGACATTGGACCTCAAAGAGGCATACCTGCATGTCCCTATCAGACAAAACTGCAGAAGATACCTCAGGTTTCTGGCTGGTTCAATGCATTATCAATTTTCTGCACTGCCCTTTGGCTTATCTACTGCGCCCATGGTCTTCACAAAGTGCCTGGCACCAGTAATTGCATTTTGCAGGCAAAAAGGAATTAAAATTTATCCATACCTGGACGACTGCCTGATTCAAGCAGGGAGCAAGGACATTCTACTAAAGCATCGTATGTAAAAAAGTTATTAAGTTGCCTGAGGTACACAGTAAATGAAAAGAAATCAAAACTAGTGCCCTCACAACAGATAATATTCCTGGGTGTCAGCTTGAACACAATGGCCCAGATGGCTTATCTCACGCCAGACAAGCAAGGGCAACTGACTCGATATTTTCAATTAATGGCAACAAAGACCCAATTCCCTGCAAGAAAAGTTCTGCAGGCCTCGGGCTACATGGCATCTTGCATACTACTAATACCATATGCCAGACTGCATATGAGGAAACTACAATGGTACCTAAAGAGCATATGGTCTCAACACTGTCAGAGTTTGGAAACAGTTATACCACTAATTCCTTTCCTACAGCAGGAGTTTCGATGGTGGGCACAAGCTTGTCACCTCAACAAGGGACAGCCTTTCACTCAACCCACAGCCAGGCAGACACTGACAACAGATGCATCGGATTACGCCTGGGGAGCACACGTCTGGAAAATGCATCCAGAGTGGTCCACAGAGCAAAGACATCTCCACATCAATCAAAAAGAGATGCTAGCTGTACAAAATGCTATTATAGCTTTCAAGGACCTACTGCATCCAGGGCAATTGCTACTAAAGACAGACAACACCATAGTTATGTGGTACATAAACAAGCAAAGGGGCACACACTCCTCCCCCCCTCTGCAGACAAGCCATGACCTTGTGGAACACAGCTCTAAACTACCAAGTTCATTTGCAAGCACAATTCCTGCCAGGAGAGGATAAACACACTGGCAGACGACCTAAGCAGAAACATTATGGACCCACACGAATGGAAACTGAACCCACAAATATTCAGAATGATAACACAGAAATGGTGAAACCCGGACATAGATCGGTTTGCTTCCCCAAAGAACTGCCAAATACAGAAATTCTGCACAAGGAGCTACCATCCACAAGCATGGAAAGTGGATGCCCTCTCATTTAGCTGGAAAAAACTACGAGTATACACCTTCCCTCCTTTACCTCTCCTTCCAAAGGTACTCATAAAAGCCAGGCAGGAAGAGCCAAAAATGATCCTGATTGCACCAGACTGGCCACGCCAGCACTGGTACCCAATCTTAAAGAACTTAACACAAGAACCACCCTGGATTTTGCCTCAAATCCCACAGCTGCTGACACAGCACAACAATCAGATACTTCACAGCCAGCTTAAGACTTTAAATCTAGCTGCATGGAAAATTCCTTAGCCAAGCAAGCAATGCTACTCTCCAAAGCTGTTATGGATGTCATTCTGGAGGTCAGAAGGCCTAGCACCAGGAAAGCATACTCGGATAAATGGAAGAGATTCTGTGCTTGGAACCAAGCACACAGCCTTGACCCTCTTGTCCCAAACATTCCTCAGATACTGCAATACTTAACTGAGATGCTGGACAAGGGCCTCTTTTTTTCATCCATCAAGATCCACACCTCAGCTATCTCTGCTCATTACAACACAGATCCACCAATGTTTTCTAATCCTTTGCTCAAACAATACCTCAGAGGGGCTAAAAACACAAGACCGCCCCATAGAGCACCCACACCAACTTGGGACCTCAACCTTCTTTTGGAAAAATTAACTTTACCTCCTTTTGAGCCAACTAACACAGCAGAATTAAAATACATCTCTTGGAAAACTGCTCTGCTACTGGCAATAACATCAGCACAAAGCATTTCAGAATTACAGGCACTAATGGCAGTGGAACCTTTACTCATCTTCCACCAGGACAGGGTGTCTTTACAAACTAACCCTACGTTTATGCCAAAGGTGGTATCAAGTGTGGCTCTAAACCAAACTATTCACTTGCCAACTTTCTATCCAAAACCAAAGAACAAAGGGGAGAGACTACTACATTCTTTGGACATTCACAGACAGTTACGCTTCTACTTGGACAAAACCAAAGCTTTCAGAAAAACTGAACAATTATTGGTAGTATATGCTGCAGGAGCACAGGGAAAGGCCATTTCAAAGCAGACTATTTAAAAATGGATAGGACACTGTATACATTTCTGCTATACCCACCATGGGAAACCTGTACATAGCAGCATCAGATCTCACTCCACCAGGGCAACAGCCACTTCAACTGCCTACCTCAGAGGAGTACCTACCAAGGATATTTTGGAAGCAGCCACATGGAGTTCTGTGCATACTTTCACCAAACAGTACCATTTGCCTTTATACTCCAATTCCAGAGCTGGCTTTGTCACTGCTGTAGTGCAGGGCCTTATAGCCACCCCTAATGCTTTATAGATCCAGCCTCCCTACCTCAGCTTTGGGACTCCACCCAAGTGTGATGACTGCAGCAGTGTAACATGATGAACATAGTACAGTTTTGTACCTACCATAAATGTAGATGTTTGAGTGTAAACACTGCTGCAGTCCAGGTTTCCCTCCTTCCCCTCTTACTTTCTGGTACTTACCTAGGGCATCTACCCTTTATTACCTATGGGGAGTATTTGCTGGTAACTAAAAATGCTTGTTTGCTTTGCTTTTGTATTTTTTACTAGCAATTTGAATTGCCTACCTATATGGGGGCACCTGACATCTGGGGCAAGACAAACTGAAGAAAATGGCATCGGCTGCATCTTTTATACCCCTGTCGCACTGACGTCAGGGAGGAGGCAACAGCAACCGACGCCGGACCAAGACTTTGGAACTCTGGCCGACTGCGGGACTGCCTGATGGCAGGATAACCCAAGTGTGATGACTGAAGCAGTGTTTACACTCTAACATCTACATTTATGGTAGGTACAAAACTGTACTTTTTCCCAGGCTAACAGAAACTATATTTACATTCATAACATCTCCTTGTGTTATCTTGCAGCTGGTCAGGAAGCAGAGCAATAAAAATACATTTGCATGTTTAAAGCTAGCAATTTAACTCTTGTTTAAAACAAGAGAGAGAATGTCTTCACCTAGACCGTCCGGAGCCAACTTTAAAGATCAAAGACAGTCATAAAATGCTTGACTTAGCTTTCTTACAGCAGTTTTTTTCATTTAAGACAACAAGCCTGTGGTTCACATTAATATTTACAGATGACAGAATTATCTCCAAAATTCTATCTGGCTAGGCTGGCAGCCTTCACACCCTATAGCAGATAGAGGAATCATTGAATGGGGCATTGGTAAAAGATGACTTGAAGGGTTCCGCAAACCCATAAAGCCTCAACCAGGCATGTGTCCTGAGGTAATGCCCGATCTGGCTGCTTGTGAGGTGCCTTCCATGTATTGGAAATCAGCCACATTGACAAACTGGCTAGAGAGGATATGGTGGCCAGTTGAAGAGACATCTTCTGGAGGTCCTCCACTGACATGGACCCAGAAAGGGTGGTTGTAAGCTCATGAATCAGGTCCCTTTGCAGATGAGTACAATGGGTCAGATAATTTAATGCCATCAGTGGAAAGGTGGCCGAGGCATGAACACACTTCTCATGTCTGTCCAGTGCCTCAGACTCCTTGTTTGGGGGGGGGGCAGTAGAGCTTGGTGGCTGCTGACACTGACATTCAACTGGATGCCCTTACTGCAGTAAAAATGGTTGGCAGGGGGACTCAAATACTTATCTGCTCACTTGGAAATGGGCTCCATGGTGTCAGGTTTCTTCCAAGTCCAGTGGGACACTAGGTCAATAAGTTCATCCACTGGTGGAGTCAGCCAAGATGTAGATGGGCCTGTCCCAAAGGCCTCTAGAAAGACCAATTGCTCAGAAGAGTGGGTTTTAATAGACCACCCACCCTTTCCTTTCAGGATCTCTAAAATATCTCCAAAGGAGATGTCCTCTGGTGGTGATTGGGGGACCCCTCTCCATCAAAATTGGTGTCTTCATTTAAAGACTCCAAAGGGGAGTCTACGTGTTTCCTCTTGCATGCTGTATTCCTGGGTAACTTCTCCATGGGGGACTCAGATGAATGAGGGACCCCTTGGCAAAGAGGAGGCTTGGAGAGCCTCTTGGACAGGTTGAACAAGGACAGGACAAGCAGTAGCAAAACTCAGATCAAAAGGGAGCTCAGCTAAACCCAGGGGAGGAGGATACACAGCTCTAGATGTAGAGAATGCCCTCTGACACCCGGAAAGCTGACGGACCCAGGGATCCTTTCCCCCCCTCCCTCATAGGGGCCAAAACAGCCAGAGGAGAAAAGGTAGACACCATCTCGGATCCTAAGGCTCTGGAGGACACTGGCTCCAAGCTACTGAAAGCCAAAGCCCTGAGAGGAAGGGATGAATCCAACCAAGTCAGAGCAGAGACCAACCAATGGCACCAATGTCTCTGGTCTGGGACCCACTCAGCTCTGACAGTGATGGTGCAAAGCCAGTCTGGGGGCACTGCCAGAGTCAAGGACAAGCCCATTTCCTGCTTCGACATCTTTGGGTACCTGGATCCTGAGTTTCTAAAGCTGAGGGCCAGATCGGAAGAGGAGAGACTATTAGCAGTGATAGGGCTCTCATGGATCCAAGATGGGACAGAATACAACAGTCCCATCTTAATCTGAGCCTTCAACAACTTCTACATCACCCTGTCCATCTTGGACCGAGACATTCTGGAGGATATGGATGAATGGCTGGACCTGGCCAGGTAGTAAGACACTCTGGAGACCGTAACAGGTGAGGGGGACTTGCTCTGCCTTGGGTTATCACTCTAGAGACCCACAATCTGAGGCAGAAGGGGAGCTGTGGATCTCTACAATGTCTATTGGATCTGAAACCTTGGTATCCAGTATGACACAGGTCCTACGAGGAGGACTGTCTGACATGAACAGCTCCTGATCTGAGGAGCTGCTTGGAACCAAAGGTTTAGTTTTCCTCGGGTCTGGACTATTTGGATCCAACATTTTTGGCCATTTTTCAGGCAGAAAAAAGACGAGACCCCTCGGGGAGGCTGAGGTGGCTCATTTCTTGGACTCCTCCTGATCTTTATTTATTTTCGAAGACCCAGGCATGGGGGGTCTGAGTTCCAGAGTTGGGCAATAAGCCCTTAAGAATCAGTCGACCAAGACATGAGGATTGAAACCTGCACAAACATTACAATCCTGGTCCAAATGGTCAGGACCTAAGCAACAGACAACTCTCGTGGGCATCCAAATTTGGGATTTTATGCCCACAAGAGTGGTGTCTCAAACTCTGTAGGGGCTATCTGCCATACTCTTGACACACCACACACATGACAAATAGCACCAGAAAAGGAAGTGTGAGACAGGCTGACACACGCAGATCACTCGCACACAGCAAAAAAAAAAAAAAAAAAAAAAGCAAGACTAATTTTTTTTTTTGTTAACAGAAAAGCCAAACCAGGGGGGGAAATGATATGGGGGGAACCCTGACACTAATCACTAGATCACTAAAAAAGAGTTGGAGAAGGGGAGGATAGAAGCTAGACTACACAAAAGCTAAAAATATCTATAGGAGAGCAGAAAGAAAGAAAAAGGAAAATTTTAATAGTTACTTATCTCATCTCAAGACAGCAATGGCAATCATAACTGACGTGGAAGGCGGCAAATGAGATCTGGGGAGTTAATGGAGTTGCAGGCTATTATGGGAGTGGGAGAAGCTTGAGATGTGTGGAGTCCGTCTTTTAGAAATGCTGGATTGGATCAGAGGATGAATGAGAGAGAACATCAGATCAACTTTTAAACAGATAACAAAAGTGCTCTCCCCTTCAAAAGTACACAAGTCATGACAGTCAAACATGCAATTTTCTACCTTGAAAAATATTTCCCCTTAACAGGAAAGTATGGTTAAACAATAACACATTGAATGTTGAAGCCAACCCCCCCCCACACACACACACACACACAAAGGAAACTTGTTTGCCCAGCAATGTAACAGTACAAGCCAGCCATTGATCCTCAAAAGACTGTAGAGAATCACTTTTCGGCAGCAGGAAAGCTCTGAAGGCCTTGGCACCCAAACCTGTGTTTTAGCCAGCTTGGCTCAAACTGTCTGGACATATAGGTGTCCTGAAGCTTTGAAAGCTGTCCAGGAGTTATATCCTTATCAGGATAAACCCTATATAGGTCAATTTGATGATCAACATTGTACATTTGTTTTACATGTCTTGGAAGATGGGTAAGATTATTACATCTTCAGGGTCCACTGGAGAATCCCATACCAGTACCATGACTGATGTGGATTCTTTTGCATCCAATAAAGGGGGGCATCAGAGAGTCTGAAAGGTCATACCAACAGCTATTAAGGGTCTTGGCCACCTTCATACATTGTTCTCCCCCTTAATTTTTAGTCTGAACAGGGAAGATCCACTATAAGGGTGAATTTAAGAAGACACCTTACAATTCTGAGCAAAGTCAGAGATACAACAGAACATGAAAGAGCTATGCCACCTGCTGCTCTACTCTGCCATCATTTGAACTTCATGCAAGTTGCATGATAAGATTTCAGTCAAAGACCATAGCTGCCATTTGTAACTGTCCTTCAGGCAACTCCAGTGAATGGCAGCTCATCAACCCCAGTGTAACATAGTGAGATTGTTTAATCCCTTCAGAGTGAATGTGGAGGATATGATTCCCAAAACTGTCAATCTCTTGGAACTCTTCATCAGTAGGATGGCAACATTCATGAGTCTACCTTGGATGTTTCCACCAAACAAGCCCAAAACATGGCAGACCAGATGGTTTTGTGTGGTCTTCTTATAAGAGGTGTCCCAATATCCATCTCTTCCCATGTAACACTAACTGCAATACATAAACCTTGTCTGTGGGAAGAGGGTTAGAGAAATTGTCATCTCCGTTAACAATATTTGGGACTAGGGGTCACCAACTGTTTCATCTTGCACCTGTCCTTGCTGCTTGACATCAGAGGGGACTCATCAGTGTGAAATGTGGACTGATCCAGATATGTATGATTGATCCTTTAAGAGCCCCCAAGACTCCCTTTCCTGCTGTCAGGAAGTATGTGTGGTTGAAGGTGTAGACAAAATATCTCTGCTTGAGGCTATGATCAGTGTAAGCAAGTACCAATGGCAGCCAAATTAGAAAAGTCTTGTAACGTGAATGTTGAAATTAATGGCAACATAACATCTGAGGTTGTGGGCACTGAACCCCAAATGTATTAAGCCAAACCTGATAATGAAAAGCTAAATGCCCAGCTATTGGGTCAGTAAGCCCCACAAGCTCAAGCCAAGTGTTCTCCCCAAGACCAAAGATTAATCCAGCCAAGATCAGCAATAACCAAGATAAGGTCAATGTCATGGACAAACAACTCAATGAAGTCACAGCAGATGCCAAATGTTGAGCTGTCATAACTACAATCACTGGTGGCATGGTGAATATTGAAGTTGACTCCCAAAGTTAGGACTACAACTGCCTGAAGGTTTATGACTGGCCTCAATGAACCTGGTGCTAAAATGGCCACTGAGAAGAAGCAGAATAAGGCTGAAGCACCACTGTCTACCCTAGAACCAGATGGAGCATGAGGCAAAAAAAATATTTTCCTTCTGAAACTTCAAGATGGCCCTTAACTTCATAACAGATATCCACAGTGATTGAGTGGCTCAGAAACATCATAACAGACCTGGTAGAGTGTGGTCTGGAGTGTTGAATTCATCTTGCATCAGAACCAGAAACTAAAAATACAGTCTTGTCTATTACAGTAGACTGATCAAAAATCATTGTTCATTTAAAGGATAGTAGATGAATGCTACCTTAGGTTTTTAGTTACAGCTGGAGAAATCTCTGCAGAGCTATTAGGCCTGGCTCCCCTATGCTTGTTTCTCTCAATGCTTCAGAGATTTGAGAACCCTGGGATCTGATTTGGTGATCCTTCGGCAGTGTCCTGGGTCAAAGTCTTTTTAGATGTGGACACTGAATTCTGAAATTAACATTTCTTTTAAGCCTAAGTTTTATGGTAAAATGACAAATATATCACATACTGGAAATGTTATCCCTCCCACCCCCAAGGTCAGTGTCTATCCTGATGGGGAATTTTGTCTAAGTTCTTTTTGAAATCTGCATCATCCATGTTTAAACAGCATCTTGAACACAATTCAAAGATATAAAGTATCAAATTCTGCCAAATTGACAATGAAAACCCTGAAATTGTTATAGGACCAATAAAAAACACACTAATAACTGGCTGAGGTAACCAAGAGCAAGCAGCTGACCACTGAAGGAACAAAATAATTGTTCTATACTAACAACAAATACTATGACTTGTCAAACAGAATAAAGTTATTACAGAAAGTAATTAGGTGTTGCAATAAGGGGTAGATGAGTACAGGAGAGGAAAAACGAAAGAAAAAAAATTGGACTGACCCATTTTATGGCTTGGAAGGCAGGAAACGTACACATTGAGATATGAAGGTACTTAATGTAGTTTTTTTTTTTTTTTTTTTTTTTTTTTACTGATGTCAGCTTTAATAAGATATCTGGAGAGATGATAGTGACACAGCATTATGGAAAAACAGGAGGGACTTGGTAGCATGGCAAGCTGTAATGTTGATCCATATGAGCTCATAAAAATATTTAATAAAGATGTTACCGTTGCTTTGGACATTTCTTACCTTTGTAGTGCCCCAAGCCACAACTTGGATTAGGTCACCAGATGATCCACATTTAGTTAGTGGCTTAGCCATTTGGAGTGAACATAGAGAAAGATGAGCAAACTTAATTTCCTATATCACACCATCTTTGGCACCCAATACTAAGTTTGTCTAATAGAAATAACTATCTCTAGCAGCATTTTGTTTTACTCCACATACTGTTGCCCTGATCAGCACATTTCAGTGTCACCATCCGTCAAGCCTACCAACTCCTCCTTAACCAGTCCCAGACTCACTCAGGTAGGGGTGGGCCAACATGGAACTGCATGTCATATTGCTGATAGGGGGATTGTACTTTAAATTTAACCACTTCACCCATGGTGCATACACAACACCCTGAAGGGGGCAGACAGCAGCATATTGCTGCACACTTCAACTGGAGTGGACAACGGGCAAGCCACCCTACTGCTCATTCTACAAGTAGCACACTGCAGTAGGCTTTCCAGGCAGCTTCAAACCACTTTGTGCCCATGCTCCCCGCATGACAGGAAATCCCATCCTCTCTGCCATTGCAGCAGACACATGAGCTGCTGACTGAATGTGGATCACCTGGGCCATAGTAAGGTCTTTATCCCTCTATGCCAAAGCACTGGTCTTTTAGTAGTATTCTGGGGCCCTTCATACACTGGCTATCTGAGGGTCAGTTATGTTGATTCAGATAAGCTGTTGAAAGCCTCTAATAAAATCACCAGAATATGTACATTTCCTGCTTTATGGAGGCTTCCAAGCCATGGATTAACTATGAGGCTTATAAGGCATGAACATGGTGGAAATTTTGCCTGATCAAGGGCAACCTGAATGTGGACAGCCATTGCACCTCATGAAAATTATGCAGTTCCAAACTATCCAGACAAAGCCAAAAATAATGTGGTGGTGGGGGGGGGGGGCAAAGACTCAAAATCAAGAAAAAATTTTAAATACTCCTCTAATAAACTAGGAAAGTTGCTAGCACATTTTGTGTTAGCATGCATTTTCTGAACACTACAAAGTCTGAAACAAATACCTGTCATTTAGTGAGAACAATCTCAATGATTTGTCAAAAAACTAATTTATGAAGAAATTGGACATTTTTCAAAATTCTGTACAGTTGAAGCATGCTTTTGCTGTGTGGAGGTTTCATATGATGTCATGGTGACTATGAAAGGTGTATGTTCAATTCACTGTGGCATGTATCAAAGGACTTGTTAAAACTTGCCTTGATTACTTGGGTCCAACTTTTGGGACCTTTGACACCAGGGGTTTCCATCAAGTTTTAAAGAGGCTTTAATTACCCATATACTGAAGGAGCTTTCTTTAAATACTTCCATTCTAAACTCTGCTCATTTTGTCCGGTGCTTTCGTTTCATCTTGGATGACACTGCCCTGGTCAGATATCTTTTATGAACACCCTTATTTTAGGGGAAAAAAACATCTTAGGTATACAGATAGATTTGAGTAAATCCAATCATGTTCAACAATAGTTTTCATCAGAATAAACTAAAACTAATGACCTTCCATTTTTATATCCAAAGAAAATCACACGATCAAATTATAACAAACCCCTCCCATGTAATTACCTACAGCTCTTAAGATTCCTGTCTCTTCTTAAAACAGAATAGCACCATTAAGCCCTGGAGTAACATGATCATTCACTAAAATTGCCATTTCATCATCAGTGTTGCCATTAAAATCATGAGGCATATAATCAGCCACAGAAAATACAAAGCTCTTAAAATCAACACACACTGCAGAATGTTTACCCAAAGCACTTGTGACATTTTTAGTCTTTATAGCATAATGAAGTTTGTAAATTCACCAAGTTTTATTAGCTGCGCTTGTATAAAACAGGTGTCACACATTAAACACTGAGCAAAATACAAAATGTAAACAGAGCCACTAGTTAAAAAAAAAAAAAAAAAACAGGAGTTGCACAAGTAGTCTTGTTGACACACAATAAAACTTGACTCCATTTAAGACATATTTCCACACAAAATATCCAAAACATTTAAAAGTACCCTTCTCATCACCCAACAACTTTTTATTTCCTTTGGACTGATGTTCTAACTTTTTTTTTTAATATTTCCACCATTCTTAATAAATCTAGGTTTCTACTCATTTTTTGAACACTTCTTAATTTCCTACCATAATATCCCAATTCTTATGAGTCACCTTTTAACATTATAAAAACTAAAGGCATAGAAATGGCCCACCTGATGCCAGAACCATTGACTTTAGAATGGTTGACCTCACTACTTTCCAAGTAATATTTTTTATATCACTGAATTTTTTCTGGATACCCTCTTAAAATAAATACTGTGTAATTCCTGCAACAACTCATCCCCTTTTTCTGCCTCCATAGTGAGAGTTTTAGTCTTACACCCTTGCCCTTTAACTATGTTATGCTTTTAAGTATGTGGGGTGCATACTATAATACAGCATTACAAGTGTATTCTTATAACTGGTGGTAGTGTAAATTCTTATTTCCCTCTTTCTTGTACATCTCAACATCCAAAAAATATACCCTGTTGTACTTGTTAAAAAAGACGTTATGTACCTACCATAACGTTTGATGTTTGTAGTCCATCTCGCGCTTCATTCTTACCCTTGGGATCGGAGCCGAACCTCGGCCATACTCTAGCTCAAAAACTTCTGGTTGGCTCGTGGCTAGGAGGTATCCCATAATGCATCACTGAATAACCCAGATCTTGCTTGCTGCAAGGAGAAACATACAGAGACAAAGAACAAACCAACTTGAAAGGACTAACATAACCAAAAAAGCAGTAGACACTCTACCCCCAGGTCCTCAAGGAGGGGATAGGAGGGTGGGTTCGTAAGAATGAAGGGCAAGATGGACTACAAACTTCGAACATTATGGTAGATACATAACTTCTTTATATTCTGTAGTCCTTTCTCACCTTCATTCTTACCCTTGGGACAGCATCCCTAGCACCTTCATCTTGGGTGGCTCATTGGAAAATGCTCCTGAATACTGTGGAACCAAAGGAAGACCTGTTCCTGGAAGCCATATCCAATTTGTAGTGAGTAATGAATGTATGAGGTGAAGCCCATGTTGCTGCAGCACAAATGTCTATTGGAATTTTAGCCTGGAAATCTACCGAGGTAGACACAGACCTGGTAGAATGAGCTTTCACCTTGAAGGGAAGATCTTTGCCACTGGATGAATAGACAAAGGAAATGCAGCTGGAAATCCAGTGAGATAATGTGACTTTAGAAACTGGAAGGCCCTTCCTAGTATCTGAAAAGTAAACAAACAATTGATCTGACCTTCTGAAATCTTTAGTTCTGTCCTGATAAAAATGCAGTTGTCTATGCACATCCAGTTGGGGAAATTCGTACTCCGCCTTGTTAGAAAATTAGGGAAGAAAACAGGCAATTCAATGGACTGATTAATATTGGCTTGCAAAGAAACCTTAGGAATAAAGGAAAGGTTTGTCCATAAGGAGATCCTATCTTTGTGAAACACCAAATAAGGGGGCTTAATGGAAAGGGCTTGCAGAAGTGATAGCCACTAAAAATATAGTTTTCCAAGATAACTTAAGGTCACATGTTGCTGAAGGTTCAAAAGGGCTTGATGTAAGTCTATGGAGAACAAAGTTCAAATCCCATGGCACCACCGGATCCATGACTGTGGGTCTTAACAATGTGGTCCCTTTAAGGAAAGCTCTACTCAGTCTATGAGCCATAAGGTTAGGTTTATTAGCCAAATGAAAGGTGGAAATAGCTGCCAGTGAACTTTAATAGTGGCAGCTGCTGAACCTTGGTGGAACAACTGAGAAAGGAAGTCTAAAATGGCAGAAATGGGAGCTCTGTAAGGATCGAGGTTTCTCTCAGAGGCCCAAAAGGAGAATCTTTTCCATCTACTGGTATAAATCTTTCTGGTAGAAGGTTTGTGAGAGGATGTCAGAATGTGTACAACCTCAGGAAGTCATGAAGCCTGACTAGGGATGGAATTGGAGCAGCCAAGCTGTCAAATTGAGGGTGTGGAGAGAGGGATGGAACACCACTGACATGTGCGTCAGCAAATCTGGCACTGGATCCAGAGTCCACAGTTCGTCCATTAGATGGAGTCTGAGAAAGGGGAACCAAATCTGTCGAGGCCAGTAAGGAGCAATTAGGATAATTTTGCTTCCTGAATTACCTTCAATATGAGGGGGAATGGAGGGAAAGCATAGAGAAGTCCCGAGGGCCAATCATGAACGAGTGCATCTCTGGGTGTTTCCCCTTCTGGGGGAATCAGGGTGAAGTAGCTGCTGCATTTGGTATTGAGAGGGGTGGCAAATAGATTGCAGCAAGGCAGACCCCATTTGCAAAAAATTTGTTCCGCAATGTATGTGTTCAGGAACCACTCGTGAGGCATCAGAATAGCCCTACTGAGCCTGTTGGCTTTCCCTGGGATGTGCATTGCAACCAGAAAGCACTGGGAAGACACTGCCCACTCCCACACTTGAAGGGCTTCTCTGCAGAATGGGTAAGTTTTGGTCCTGCCTTGTTTGTTTATGTAGCACAAAATCGACATGTTGTCCAAGTGGATCGCAATCGTCCCTAGAGGGAGAAAGCTGTGAAGTGCTTGCAACGCCAGAAGTGCTGCTCTCATCTCCAATACTTTGATATGCAAATGAGCCTCATGTTCCTGCCATGTGCCTTGGACTGTTCTCCCTAGATAATGCCCCCCCTATCTGGGAGGCATCTATGGTCATGGTGGCAACTGGGGCGGGGGGACAAACGGTCTGCCTGAGTTTAGACCAGCGAAGATCCTGTTTGCACAAATCTGTTATCAGGATGGGGTGAGAAAGAGGTAGATACTGCAGTGACCACTGGGCAAAAAGTAACCACTGCAGGACCCTCATGTGCAGTCTGGCTAATGCAACTAATGTGGTTGTAGAAGCCATTGTTCCTAACAACTTGAGTACCATCTTTGCTTTTGCTTTCCTTAGAGGAAGTAAGCTCAAAACGTGTTCCCTGATGTTCTGAATTCTTTCTACGAGAAGATAAGCCCTCATTGAGACTGTTTATTTCAATCCAAAACTGCCCAGTTCGATGCTGGAAAATTTTTACAAACACATTTTATTTCACTTTTACGCTTTAAGTGTGCAAGTAATCATACACTTTTTGTCAGGGCTCCTGCCCCAACTTCTTCAGAAACAGCAACCAATACTTACAATACACTTTTATATGTAACCCCTACCAACGTCATCAACACATTGACACACACTCGACCCATAATTTTAAATTTAGGGTTATAGACCAAGTTAATTCAGATGGTAGGGGAGGAAATGAAAGTTTGTTTTTAGAAAAGTTAGAACTCCTTTGGCAATTGAGAACTAACGCAATGAGAGCTCCAGGCTTAATTGAAACGTGTTCTATTAAATGCATACTAAGATTGAAAAATTTAGATAGATGAAACTGTACAAATTTATAATTTTGTGGATATGTATTATAAATATAAATATTGTACACAATAATTTTGTATAGAGGTATTTAAACATTGAGTGCACTTTAAAAGCTCAAATGAGTAGAGATGCATATTACAGTTATTCATTTGAGTAAGCATTTTTAATTTAATAAGCCTTGTCTTTCGAGTTCATTTTATTGAATTCATTATTTATTCATTTAATTATTAAGTGAAACAAATTAAAAACATATAGGTTTTAATATTTATCATTAAGATGACTAATTTTAATAATTTTAAATGTTATATCTACACTTAGAATAAGTATTAATTAGTGAGTGACAGAGTTTAGTAGGAAAAGTTTGGGTATTTTTTTGGTGTCTCAGATTTAAGTTTTAATTTAAACTATTTTAGCAATAGACAAAACAAAATGAAATGAAATAAAACAAAATAAAATAAAACAAACAATAGTTTTTAAAATATGTATTGTTTATATTGATGTAGACATTTGTGTAAATGTTCATTTAAATTATAGTAAAGGTTTTAGTCTAAGAATGTTAAACAAGATGTAATTAATTAATTGTGTTGATGACGTTGGTAGGGGTTACATATAAAAGTGTATTGTAAGTATTGGTTGCTGTTTCTGAAGAAGTTGGGGCAGGAGCCCTGACGAAAAGTGTATGATTACTTGCACACTTAAAGCGTAAAAGTGAAATAAAACGTGTTTGTAAAAATTTTCCAGCATCGAACTGAGCAGTTTTGGATTGGAATAGTGCTATTACTGTTTGTGTCTGACTTTGCTGCCCGAGAGAGGTGGAGCGTTGTGTGAGTTTAGTCGTTTCCAGTTTTTAAAGAGACTGTTTATTTCAGCATCAATAAAATTCACATGCTGAGAGGGCAATAATGCAGATTTTTGCCAATTTACTGTAATCCCTAACTGCAGGCAAGTTGATATAGTGGCGTCCTTGGCCTGTAACAGTAGATGCCTGGTGGTGGCAGTCAGGAGCCAGTCGTCCAGGTATGGAAATACTTAGAATCCTTGATGTCTCAAGTGAGCCGTAACTACTGCCATGCATTTGGTGAACACCCTGGGGACTGTGGTGAGACCAAAGGGCAGGGTGCAAAACTGATAATGACTGGCTCCCAGCCGGAAGCATAAATAACTCCTTGATGCTGTGTCCATTTTGACATGGTAGTATGCATCTTGGAGGTCTATGGATCACATCCAAATGTCTTTCCCTAACAACGAGAATATCAACTGTAAGGTGACCATTTGGAACTTGGACTTCTGCACAGATTTGTTCAATTTGCTGAGATCCAAGATGGGTCTTAAGTCCCCTGTTCTTTTTGGCCCCCAAAAGAATCTGGAGTAAGTCCCTAATCC
Organism: Protopterus annectens; assembly: GCF_019279795.1. Lineage (NCBI taxonomy): Eukaryota > Metazoa > Chordata > Ceratodontiformes > Protopteridae > Protopterus > Protopterus annectens. Next base: position 186,092,729 of record NC_056747.1, on the reverse strand, counting down.
TACTTGGTCTGCGGGGACGGGTTGGCTGACTATGAGCAACTTTTGGATTTCTAGAGTTGCTGAATCCCTGTGATTGGGTGGTACATCTGGGATTCATCTGGTCCGAGGGGTGGAAAAGAGAAGGGAATATGGTAATCTCTGGTAATTATCTTTAATACCCACTTGAATGATATCGTGCCAGGCTTCTGGGTATAAAGAAAAATGACCCCTGACTAGCTCAAAGATGCAGTCGGGCCTCCTTTCAGGAGCGCTGATAGGGAGGACCACGAAAGGAATCACGGTCTCCCTGGTTCTGCGGGCCTTCTCTGTCTCTAGGGTGGCATCTACCATTATTTCCTTCTCCTCTGCCTCTGGAGAAGGAATTACCTTGTGCGTCCTGAAAAAAATCTCTGCGACTTTTTGAACCACATTTTGCCACCCTTCTGCCACTTTGGGATAGGGTCTAGAAGGAACAGAAAAATGGACTCCCATGGCAGACAGGGTTTATCCTTCCTGCTTGCACCTGGTGAGTGTGTTTCTTCACCTTGGTTCTAAACAATGAGGATCCGTCAAAAGGGGCATTGGTAAATGTAGACTTAAAGGCCTCTGCAAAGTTGCACAAACGCATCCAGGAGTGTCTCCTAAGAGTGACTCCTGAACCCGCTGTCCTACTCGCTCCATCAGCTGCGTAAGATATTAGCCTCATGAAGGAGCTCACAATAGAATTTAGGGTAGACATCTGTGCATTAATCTTTTGAGATACCGCATCAGAGTATCTCCCAGCTCTTTTAGGAGATCTCTCTGGAGCCTTGTGAAGTGAGACAGGTAGTTCAGTGATCTAGGTGTAAAAGCCACTGAAGAAAAGACAAGCTTCCCATACCTATCCATCATTCAAGACTCTTTGTTCAGTGGATGGACAGTGGAGGAAGTTTCGGCAAGTTCCTTTTTGGTGGCTGCTGCCACCACCATGGCATCTACTGGAACACCCTTAGTAAGAAAGTCCTTGTCCTGGGGTGCTGACAAAAATGTATTTTGGTCTTCTAGGAATCAGTTCCACAGAATCAGGAGATTCCCACACCTTTCGACTCACTAGATCCAGTAGCTCATCAAAAGGTGGAGACACCCAAGAGGCGGAGAGTTGAGACTCAAAAGCCTTCAGATACACTGACTCCTCATCAGAAAGGGATGTGGTGGGCCAGCCACCTCACAGTTTCAGGATCTCAAGGATATCTGCGAATGAGATATCATCAGAGGACGACTTGGGGGACCCTTCTGACTCCTCAAGGTCAGTGTCTGATGTAATAAACTCATCAGGGGAGTCAACATGTTTCCTCTTACAAGTTTTCTTCCTAGGTGGCTCCTCAGAAAGGTATTCTGGGGAGACCTCAGAAGACTGGGGACCACTCATGGAGGTTTCCTGAGGCTGCGAGTCTCTGCTGTGTTGGGAGAGAGAAGGAGCTGAGACTAAAGTCGGTGCTTTAGGGGAAGAGTGTCGGTACCTCTGGTTGAAACTGAAGGCCTGGACAGCACACTCCTCATCACCTCAAAGGCCGATCCTGCCGGCTTCTAGGATGCCCTCCGCTCTGAAGATGCAGAGGCGGTCCTTGTCTCCGAGGCAGATGTGGGGTCCAAGCTCACCCACACTGAAGCATCGAGAGATAGGATCAGAACTGAAGAAGTTCGATTCGAAGCATCCCCCTCAGGCTCAACCGGAAAACTGAGGACCCTAGACTGCACGGACGGCACTGAAAGGGTTGGAGCGGATATTGGAACTGAGAGACCAACTGAGGTAGCTAGAACCAACCATTCCACAACCCGAGGCACCAACAACTCTGGCTCCGAAGGCTCAGAGAAGCTCAGAGGAACATCAACAGGGTGTGAGGGCACATTAGGCTCCAGAGCCGACTGGGATGGAGCCAAAAGTACATTTGCCAGAGCCGAAGTCTGAAGCAGTCTATGCACCACTCTCTCGACGTCTTCATCAGAAAGGCTCTTAGAGGACCTGGAAGATAGAGTGGGGGACCTAGATCACTGGAATATAGGTGACCTAAGAGTTGGGGAAACCAGTTGAAGTTCAGATGATCAGCTTTGAGATGCAGTCTCAGTTATTGGCTCAGAAGCTCTTGGAGCTGAAACAGATGGAGCCACAATGGAAACCTCTGTTGGCACCGAGACCAGTGGTGCCAAAGAGGATGTAGTCACTTTGGTAATTTTGTCTGGCGGCTCCAATACAGAATGTGTGGGAGACCACCTTTTTGTAGCTTTTGGTTTGGCTTTCTTGGAAGAGGAAGGAGATTTAGAGCTGGAGGATGAAGATGTCACTTCCTCCTCAAAGGAATGTTTCACTAGGCTTTTCAAAATAAGTTCATTCTTCCTCTCCTGAAGAACATGGGGACTAAATGCATGACAAAACAGGCAAGACTCTTGGAGGTGAATAGCCCCCAAACAATATACACACATAGATTGTGCCCAACTGTTAAGGACATTTTCTGGGCACATTTAGTACACTTTTTGAAGCCCGAAGGCTTGTGATCCTTATCTTTGGACATAGTGCAATAACCACTAAGAACAAAACAGAACTATATTCAAACAGATAGAACAGCACTGTACAAATAGGCAGAGGACTAGGTCCTCTAACTTAAATGGGCCTAGCCCTAGGAGGAGAAAAAGAGATAAACCGAGGACTAGGTCCTCTAATTTAAACAGGCCTAGCCCAGGAAGAGACAAAGAGCAGAACCAAGGATTAGGTTCTCTAATTTAAATGGACCTAGCCTAGGGAGAGACAAACAGAAGCGAGGACTAAGTCCTCTAATTTAAATGGGCCTAGCTCAGGGAGAGACACAAAACAGAACAGAGGACTAGGTCCTCTAACTTAAATGGGCCTAACCCAAGGGGAAAGGAAAAAGGTAACAAACAAGCAGCACAAGAGAAGCAATGCAGGGATACAATAGGCCAACTGAAGAACAGCCAATAAATGTACAAACAGTACACACAGTAAATGATGCAGCAAAAAAATCTAAAACAGACATGGACTGCAAAAAAAACACACTAAACTACCAAACAAGTTGTTGTAGCCAACAATAAAGTAGACAAAGATATTGAAAATTTTCACTTAGCCATGGCCAAGAATCATCACGTCTGAGCTGAACGAGCGGCAAACAAGATATGGGTTATTTAGTGATGCATGATGGGATACCTCCTAGCCATGAGCCAACCAGAAGTTTTTGAGCTAGAGTATGGCAGAGTCAGAGCTGAGGTTCAGCTCTGATCCCAAGGGTAAGAATGAGGGTGAGATAGGACTACAGATCATCATGAATTTCAAAAAAGATGTACTAGAAATAGAAGTTATGTCCTTACCATAACGTTCCATATGGAGTGTTCATCTCGCCTTTGTTCTTACACATGGGTTCGGAGCCGATCCTCGGCTCCGTGTCGGCCGCTTGCAAGCTCTGCATCGAGAAGAAGCTCGAGACAATCTAATACCCACAATCCCCCTCTGCCTTTACCTCAGATCTAGTTTGCAAGCAAACCAGTCTCTAGAGAGAGCACACTCATGCTTACATCACATATGCACAGAACTAAGAGTCTATATATATATATATATATATATATATATATATATAGACACATACACATATATATACATGTCAACTATGTACACAACACCTGCAAAGCAGAAGCAGAATGCCCCAGGCCAGGCACCAAAAACTGAACGTTCTTCCTAAGGGCGGGAGGGTGGGAATGTAAGAACAAAGGCGAGATGAACACTCCACATGGAACGTTATGGTAAGGACATAACTTCTATATGTGATAGTGTTCAATCTTGCCGTTTGTTCTTACACATGGGTAGCGTCCCTAGCTCCTTGTTCCTGAGGAACTCACGGAAGGACGTTCTTGAGCACAGTGGAACCAAAGGTTGCCCTGTCCCTAGAAACCTTGTCTACCTTATAATGAGAAATGAATGTATGTGGCTTAGACCAAGTAGCAGCCGCACAAATAGCGTCTAGTGGTAGGCGGGCTGCATGAGCCAGGGATGTAGACACTGACCTTGTGGAATGTCCTTTGGGTTTGTGTAAAAGAGTTTGATTTGAAGAATCATAGACATAGATTATACAATCCGTTAACCACTTAGAAAGAGTTCTTTTGGTAACCGCTAATCCTTTCCTGTTATCAGCAAAGGCCACAAAAAGTTGATCAGTTTTCCTGTGATCTTTTGTTCTATCCAAGTAAAATCTTAGCTGTCTGTGAACATCTAATTTGTGCAACATATACTCCATTTTGTTGGAGTGATTCTTGAAGAAGGTGGGTAATTCAATGGACTGATTAATATTGTTAATAGAACAAACTTTAGGGAGGAAGGATGAATTAGTTCGAAGAGAAACTCTGTCAGAGTGAAAGATCAAATAAGGGTGCTTGATGGAGAGAGCTTGAAGTTCAGATACTCGCCTAGCGGATGTAATGGCTACCAAAAAGAGAGTCTTCCAGGACAAAAATTTCAATGGGCAAGAGGAGGCTGGTTCAAAGGGGGGCAACATTAATTTAGATAACAAGTTTAGACTCCAAGGTGATGTAGGAGATCTAATTGGTGGTCTAATATGAAAAACCCCTTTTAAAAAGGCTTTACAAAGTCTGTGGGCCATAACAGGAGCCCCACATTCTTCCACATGGAAATTAGAAATGGCAGCCAATTGAACTCTTAGTGTGGCAGGAGAAGCACCCTGATGGAACAAGTCCGTTAAAAACTCTAATATTTTATTCAAAGGAGCTATAAAAGGATCCACTTGCTGTGTATTCGCCCAGAATACAAATCACTTCCATTTACTAGAATATGTTTTAGTAGTGGAAGCTTTATGAGAAGCCACCAATATATTCTGAACTGCCGGCGAAAGAAGATCAGACCTGGCTAAGTTGGGAATTGGAGCAACCAAGCTGCTAGATGGAGGGACAAGAGCGCGGGATGGGGAGCCCCTGATGAGTGAGTCAATAGATCTGGCTCTGGGTCCAGAATCCAGGGTCCCCGAATGCAGTGTGTCTTCAGGAAGGGAAACCAAATTTGACGAGGCCAGAATGGGGCAATGAGGATTATTGTCCTGTGTAGGTTTCTGGCTTTCTGGAGAAACTTTGCTATCAGGGGAAATGGAGGAAATGCGTACAAGAGTCCCGGGGGCCAATCGTGAATCCCTGGGGACTTCCCCTGGAGGGGGTAATAGGGCAAAGTAGCTCCTGCATTTGGCGTTCATTGGAGATGCAAACAGATCGCAGGAAGGCTGGCCCCACGTGCGAAAAATCTTTTTCGCCACTGACTGTTTTAGGGACCACTCGTGCGGTAACAGAATTGCTCTGCTCAGCCTGTCGGCTATGACGTTGGATGACCCCGGGATGTGCGTTGCTATTAGAAAGCGACCCGTGGACTCCGCCCATTGCCAGATTCTCATGGCCTCTCTGCATAGCTGATAGGACTTGGTTCCCCCTTGCTTGTTTATGTACCAGACTACCGACATGTTGTCCGTCTGAACTGCAATAGTTCCCAGAGGAAGAAGGGGAGCAAAGTGTTGCAACGCTAGAAACACTGCCCTCAACTCTAGAACATTGATGTGCAGATTGTACTCCAAATTGGTCCATTCGCCTTGGACTGTCTGTCCCTGAAAGATGCCCCCCCACCCTATCAGGGAAGCGTCTGTGGTCACCGTAACTGTAGGCGTGGGTAGAACAAATGGTCTCCCCTTGGAAAGGTTGCACGTTTGAAGCCACCAGTTTAGGTGTGTTTTGCATGTGTTTGTTATAAGAATCTCGTGTGTTAGAGGTAGTTGTTGGAACGACCATTGTGCAAACAGTAGCCATTGTAGGACTCTCATGTGCAGCCTTCCCAAGGGTATTGCAATAAGAGAAGCTGACATGAGTCCCAAAACCTTCAGTACCAGTTTTGCTGGAGATTTCCTGGACAAGAGAAGAAGACGTATGTGAGTCTGAAGTGAAAGTATCCTTTCTGGAGGAAGTCTTAGAATTAACTGACGTGTGTTTAATTCCGCTCCTATGAACAAGATACTCTGTGATGGCTGAAGTAAGGATTTCCCGAAGTTTACGGAAATTCCTAGGTGAACACACAGTTGAAGAGTATAGTCTCTGGCCTGTAGTAGTTGACGCTGGGTGGTGGCAGAAAGGAGCCAGTCGTCCAGATACGGAAACACCTGGAATCCTTGGCGTCTCAAGTGAGACGCTACCACTGCCATGCATTTGGTGAAGACCCTGGGGGCTGAGGTCAGACCAAAGGGCAGGGCTCGAAATTGAAAGTGACTGGCCCCCAGCCGGAAGCGCAAATGATCTCTGGATGCCCTGGCTATTTTGATGTGGTAGTACGCATCCTCCAGATCTATTGAGCACATCCAGTCGTCCTTCTGTAAGAATGGAAGGATCGATTGAAGCGTGACCATTCGGAACTTTTCTTTCTTGACGAAGGTATTGAGGTCGCTTAGGTCCAGAATGGGCCTCCAGTCCCCTGTTTTCTTTGGAACTAAAAAGAACCTTGAGTAAGTCCCGAATCCTTGCTGGTCCGCTGGGACTGGTTGGATGACTCTTTTCTAGCAGCTTTGAAATTTCTATAGCTGCTGGCTCTCGCAGATGGGGCGGTACATCTGGGAGTCTTTTCTTTGGAATGGGATGGGATAGAAAGGGTATGTTGTAACCTCTGGTAACCATGCTTTTACCCACTTGTCTGTAGTTATATTTTGCCAGGCCTGAGGGTATAAAGCTAAGCGACCCCGACTGCCTCCAGAGCAGGACAGTCGGGCCTCCTCTCAGGAGTGCTGGAAAGGTTTACCAGGAGTGTATCCCTGTCACCTTGATGCTGCGGACCCCTCTGCCGCCAGGGCGGCGTCTTCCACCTCTGCCCCTCCTCTGCCTCTAGAAGGGCATCACCCTGTGTGCCTGGGAAAGATCCTTGGGGTTTTGAAACCACATTTTTCCACCACGTTGCCCTTTGGGGTATGGTCTGGTTGGGGTGGAAAAACGGACTCCGACAGCAGACAGAGTCTTTCCCTCCTGTTCGCACCGGGTAAGGGTCTCCTTTACTTTGGGGCCAAAGAGAGTGGCACCGTCAAATGGGGCGTTAGTAAAGGAAGACTTGAAGGCTTCCGCAAATGAACATAAGCGCATCCAGGATTGTCTGCGAAGAGCAATCGCTGAAGATGCTGCCCTACTCGAACCTTCGGCTGCGTAAGAAATCAGCCTCATGGACGAGTTCACAATGGATGTAAGGGTATTAAGTTGTGCTGTCACTTTCTCTGAGACAGCAGCATCTGTAGTACCCTGGAGGGTATCTCCCAACTCTTTGACTAGATCCCTCTGTAGTCGTGTAAAATGGGTCAAATAGTTCAGGGATAGCATGGAAAAAGCCACTGAACTAAAAATGCGCTTCCCGTACCTGTCCATAGTCCTAGAATCTTTATTAGGGGGATGGACAGATGAGGAAGATTCCGACATCTCCTTTTTCGTGGCCGCTGCCACCACCATAGCGTCCACTGGAACTCCTTTTGTTAAGTAGGTCTTGTCCTGAGGTGCAGTGATATACTTATTGGGTTTCCTTGGGACTGGTTCCACTGTGTCAGGAGCCTCCACGCCCTTCGAGCAATAAGTTCCATTAATTCGTCGAAGGGCGGAGTGACCCAGGAGGAAGAAGGGCGAGCACCAAATGCCTTCAGCAAAACTGACTCATCCTCAGAAGGGGGAAGGGAGTGCCAGTCACCTCTCTGTTTCAGGATCTCCAATATGTCCGAAAAGAGACATCTTCTGAAGGTGACTTAGGGGACCCTTCTGACTCATCTAAGTCAGTATCGGATGTCAAGGATTCTTGTGGAGAATCCAAGTGTCTCCTCTTACACAATCTTTTCCTAGGGACTTCTTCATGGGGAGCATCCGAAGAAGCCTCCGAGGAAGAGGGGGCACCCTCCAGGGGTGGCTGAGACACTGGTGCTCGACGCTTGGATGTGGCCGTGGGTGCAGAGGAGGATAATGGCCCTTTATGGGGAGGAGAGGTTGCTTCCACTGATGTGGTTGTCTGGGTAGACAACACCTTCCTCATTAGGTCGAACGCCCCCGGGTCCCGAATCGAAGAATCTCCCGGTTCCGAAGAAATGGGAAGAATCCCCGAAACAGGCACCGAAGGCATCTGCGCCGAGGCCCCGAGGGGAAGAGTCGGAACCGAAACGTCGGTTCGACTCTCGGCCCCGGAACCAAGGACAGATCGTCGGCTCCGAGACTCCGGTACCGGGTCCGACAGAGTCGAGGTGAGAGGAACAGACCGAGAAAAGGACGGTTCTGGACCCGAGGGCTCCACAATCAGAAGATCAACCTCTTCCGGCTCCAAAGACTGGACAGGTCTCGGAGGAGGAATGGATGGAGACAATGGGAGGCCTTCAAGTTTCGACACCAACTGGGTGGAAACTGAAATAAGTTTGGACAGGGCCGAATGCTCCAATAACTTCTGCACCACACGATCCACATCGACATCGGAGAGTTTGGAAGAAGAACGGGTCGAAGGAACTGAAGACGGAGCCGACCTCAATAAAGTCGAAGGAGGGAGCTCCATCACCGGTTCCAAGACTTGAGGCTCAGGAACCGACACCAGTTGAACACTCGGCCCCGAAGTCTGTGGAACCGGTGATCTAACTTTACTCGAAGAGCTCGGAGCCGATGACTTGGGCTCCGACGTCTTCGATTCCTTCGAGGATTTCGATGCCTGGTCAGAAGCATCCAGAGCCTCCTGAAAGGAAGGTTTTAATAATCCTCTGTCCATGAGTTTCCTGCACCTATCTGTCATGACCCTCCCACTAAAAGAGTGACAGATTGAACAGTCCTCTTGTAAGTGGAGAGGGCCAAGGCAGTAGACGAGGAACTATGGTTGTCAGTCACTGACATTTTTTGGCCACACTGACAACGCTTAAAACCTGATTTCACTTTATCAGACATTTTACAAGTAAGATAAGAGTCAAGTCCAGTATAAGAGTCAAATCCGTGAAAAAAGTCAAATCCGATTTAAATGTCAAGTCCGTGTCAAATTTAAGTAGGGTTGGTAGGCCCCGAAAAACTCTAACCAATTAATAAACTTAACGGTACAGAGAATTCAACCTACTCAAACACACATACACTCAGTATATCAAAAATTACTATGAGAACAAATTTTCCAATAAAATATAACAAAAATAAGTTATATCTTAACTCAAGATGCTCGAGCTAGCTCCCAGCGATGCGAACGCAGCAGCGGCAAACTAGATCTGAGGTAAAGGCAGAGGGGGATTGTGGGTATTAGATTGTCTCGAGCTTCTTCTCGATGCAGAGCTTGCAAGCGGCCGACACGGAGCCGAGGATCGGCTCCGAACCCATGTGTAAGAACAAACGGCGAGATTGAACACTATCACATTTAATCTTTCCAACAAGGTTGTATAAATTTTCTTCCCACCCCCAAATAAAAAATTAAATGCCAGTAAGACCTCACTTGCTGGAAACTATTTTTCTTTAAAATGTTTCTCAATATCCCATAACTAAATTGGCATAACATACATATCCTGGCTCGCATAGCTACACCTTTTTTCTGTCTATTAAAAAAAAAACTTCCAAGAATGGAAAATTAAAATCTCTTCCATACGTTCTGATAAAAAACTCACTTCCCTTACAGTATATTGTGTCCTCTTTCAATCCCCAACATGTGGCATAAATGTGTACAAAGACTGTTCATTCACTACAAAAAGCCAGTCTAGTGTACCACCTGATTTTTGACAATTTAAAAAAAAATCCCCCACCCCCCAATTCACAAACGTAGAAATAGGCTCCAATTTGGACACTGGGGAAGACACTACAGGTCATAAATGTGGGAAAAATACTTTTATGAATTTTGGTTATACCAGATAACCTTCAAATGCATGGTTTATCAACATAAAATTTATACATCAATTTGGAAATAATGCCATTGGTATAATTATTAAACAACCATAAATCCATGTCTGTATGCTTTCATAATATATTTCTTATGGACCTCTTCATAAAATGAATAGTCATCCAACATATTAAAGCCACTGTTATAATTGATAGCATTCATAATAAAATGAAGTTATGCTCTCACCATAACATTCCATCTGTGTTGTCCATTTTCATTCCTTCTCAACTTATGGGTTTGGATCAGATACTCAGGATTCAACTTGGCAGTTTAAAAGCTTGTGGCAACCAGAAAACTCTCAAGCTACTCCCTTACCCACAATGCGCCAACCCCAAGTATCTCTGAGGTTGTTTGCTAATATCAGCAGAAAGTAGCATTGAATTACAGAGACAGGAGATTATATCTGGAGCTATGTACCAAGGAAGTCGCACAATAAAAAACACACTCTTCCAGATTTCAAGGCAGGGGGTTGGTGGGAGGGGAGTTGAAGAAAAATGGACAACACAGATGGAATGTTATGGTGAGTACATAACTTCTTTATCTGATGTTTCAATTCTATCCTCAACTTATAGGACAGTGCCCCCAGCTTTTCTAAATCTCTGGGTGGACTCAAGGAAGGATGTTCCTGAGAACCACTGAACCAAATGATGTTCTACCCATAGAGACTATATCCAAGTTGTAATGAGTAAAAATGTATGGGGAGGAGCCCAAGTTGCTGCTACACAAATGTAATCCATGGAAGCTCTAGACGGGAAGACTGATGAAGTAGCCATAGCTCTAGTGGAATGGGCTCATAATGGTTTTGATAAAGTAATGCCCAATATGTCGTATATATAAGAAATACAATCCATAAGCCTTTCTGGCTAGAGTAATTTTGGCAACAGATTTTCTTAGTTTTGTTAGAAAGAGACAAATAACTGGTCAGTTTTTCTGATATTTTCTGTTGTGTGGGTAAAAACAATTGCCTGTGGACATCCAATAAATGCAACAAGTACTCACCTTTCTTAGAAAATCTGGGGAATAATTGGTTAATATTAGCCTCTGAAACCACTTTAGGAAGGAAGGTAGCATTAGTTTTTAAAGTGAAAAAAAAAGGATGGACCCAAAATAACAGTAGAAGCAGAAAAACTCAAACAAATAATCCACCAAAGCTTGTATGACCAGAGACACCAGGTGGGTTTTGTGGCAAAACTTTATTCTTCGCTTTCATTAAATGAATTCCTCAGAACTAAAACAGCATAAACACACTTTTATACCATCATCCTTAAATAATTAAATCACATAATTTAATCATATACTTTCTTATGTTAAAGTGACTTTCCTTAAAACCATATCACCTTTAAAAACAATATAAGCACTTTTAATTTAGTTTACTTTAAGCCTTTTGTTTCTTAAAAAAAAATATTTATAACCTCATTCAAACCTGGAGGTTTGCCTGCATTGAATTTCATTTGCCATTTCACTTCCTTCTGTTCCATTAACCCTTTATAATCGCCACCTTTCCTGTCATCTGGTACTTGTTCAAGACTAGAAAACAAAACGTTTTTCCTATTCTTACAATCTTTAGTCTTGATAGAATATACATGCTCCTTAATTCATTTGTTTAAACTTCTAGTGGACATCCCAACATAAAAACTATTACAGTGGGAATATACACTGATATAAATAATCCTCTCCATTTTACAGGTAAAAAAAACCCTGGGACAGCTACTATTTTGTCTAAGTGCTTTAAATTAATGAAGGGACCCGCTAGTATGCATCTACAAGCTGATCAAACCCCACACTTGTACATCCCCTAATTCTTATTTGACTGAAGACTAGGTGAAAAGTTTGAGTCATGTTGTAAATATCTCTTTAAATTACAGCTGTTCCTATATGTAAGCTTAGGGACATTTCCCACAATTCTGGTGAGGTCGAAATTACCCTGAATTACATTCCAGTTCTTTTGCATGATACAGTCCACTGTCATATCTAAACAATATACTGTTCCTGTTCTACAACCTTCCAATATTTTGGACCATTTTTTCTTTTTCTCCATTATAATTTAACCCATAATTCAAAATAGATTTAAAGTCCAAACTCCTCCTCCTACATACCTCATCTGTAATGTTTTTTAACTTTTCACCAGGATAACCTCTGTCCAAAAATAAAGACAAAATAAACTATTTCTTTCTCAAAGACATAGTTGCTTGTTGTCATCTTTGAGGCCCTAATAAATTGGCCTTTGGTGATATTATTCTTGATACACTTGGAATTATTACTCCTATAATGTAAATAATTTACAGAGGTATTCTTTTGAAATAGCTCACTGTTGAACTCTTACTTCATTTTATCCCAAGCTATTGTAACATCTGTAAAGTTAACAACTTCACCATGACTTCCCAAAGTAAACTTTAAAAGTTTGGATGCCATATTTAACACATCAAGAAAGTTCACAGCTTTATGTTGATCCCCTTTCACCACAAAAAACAAATCGACAAATCTAACAAAAAAAATCATACTTGATTGCAAACAGAGTCAACACTGCATGCTCCCACTACCCCAAAACCATATTGGCAAAAACAGGAGCCACAGGTGACCACCCCCCCCCCCCCTTCCCCATTGCTACTCCCTTAATTTGTCTATATATATTTTGGTTAAACAGAAAATAGTTATTTTTCAACAGGATTTTTAATAAGGCACAACATAGACTTTTTCATTGAAGTTTGCAATTCTACTCAAATAATTTCTAACATAGTTCATTCCATCCTCGTGGGGAATACTAGTGAGCAATGAGCAGATAGCAATAAAAATATAACATTCATCACTTATAAATTCATAATCTAAATTGAAAGTTCTAAATTTATCCAAAACATCCCAGGAGTCCTTAATGTACGATTTCATACTCTGGACCACTGGATTCAACGGAAGCACCTTCAAATCCTATGTGAAAATTTGAGATTGCTGCTAGCTGGACCCTCACTGTGGAGAAGCTAGCTCCACCTTTAAAAAGGCTAAAAGTTAAAGTATACTACACAAAGCAGTTGAACATGGATAAACATTTTTGTGGGCCTTTAAGCAAATCTTCTCCATTTACTGGAGTAGAGTTTACATGTAGATGGTTTATGTGAAGAAAATAGTATCTGATGACTTAAGAGGAGAGCATAGGTTGTCTGGGTATTAATGGAATTGGAGAAGCATGCTTGTTGGAAGAGACAGGAAGTCTAGTCAGATCCAGACTCCACAGTTAGTGGAGTGAGAGAGACCAAAGGAAGGCAAAACAAATCTGTTGAGGCCAAAAAGGTGCAATGAGGATAACTTTGCTGTTCAACATGGTAGTTTTCTGCAGAAACTTGGAACTTAGTGGGATTGGTGGGTCAGCATAAAGTTCAGGGGCCCAGTCATGAAGTAGAGCATCCCTCGGTGACTCCCCCAGTGGAGGGATCAGGGCAAAGTAGCTGCTACAGTTATTGTTTAGGGGAGAAGCAAAAAGATTGCAGCAAGGCTGGCCCCACTGACGAAAAATCATCTGCCCCATTTTTTTTGTTTTGTTTTGTTGAGAGACTCTTCATGAGGTAGAAGAATGCACCTGCTTGGCTTGTCTACTATCACACTGGAATTCCCTGGAATGTGCGTTGCAATGAGAGAATGGTAAGGATTTGGTCCCTTCTTGCATGTTGATGTACTAAAATACCAACATGATGTCTGTCTGAACTACAATCATCTCCGACGGAAGAGCTTCTTGAAAGGTCTGCAAAACTAAAAGCACCTAATCTCTAGGACATTAATATGCAAATTGGCCTCCTTGGGGGACCAAGTGCCTTGGACCGTCGTCCGCAGGTAATGCCTCCCCCACCCTAACTGGGAAGCATCCATGGTCAATATGTCCTTGGGCTGAGGGGGAATGAATGGACACAGCCTTGTAGAACCAGTTCAGATTGAATCCACCACCTGAGTAGTACTTATTAGGGTTGATAAAGTATTGACCATTGCATGGGCTAGCATCCACTGTAGAATCCTCATGTAAAAGCTTGCTAATGGTACTACAGTTATTGCCCTTGATCCTAGGGCCTGAAGACCCAAGCAGGCACAAACTTTGGTTCTGCAGATTATTTTCCTGACCCGTGTTCTTAAGGTCTGAACTCTGAGGAGTTATCAAAGCTATCATTGATTGTGTTGAACAATGCTCCTATAAACTCCAACTTTTGAGTAGGTTCCAAATGAGTCTTTGTGGTTTATGGTTATCCCTAGATACAAGCGTGTATGAAGAACCTGATTTCTTGTCTCTCTTACTTGATGCCTAGTCAGGGGAGTAACACCCAGAATCATTGCAGTCTCAAGTGAACTGCTATGACTGCCATACATTTGGTGAACACCTTGGGGGCTGTGGTGAGACCAAAGGGCAGAACTCTGAATTGGTAATGACTGATTCAGTCAGAAGTGCAAGTACTTTCTGGACCACCTGTTCATCTTTATGTGATAGTACACATCTCGATGATCTAACGAGCACATCCAGTCATCCTGTCTCAGAAATGGGAGAATGGACTGAACCATGCCCATCTGAAACTTGGTGCATCAAATTGAATTGTTCAAGTTGCTGAGATCCAAGATTGATCTTCAGTCCCCCATTTTCATTGGCGCCATAAAGAATCTTAAGTTCTGTATTCTGTTTGGTCTGGCAGGACCTCTTCAATGACTTTTCTAGCCACTTTTGTATTTGAAGTGCTGATTGTTCCCTTTGACTGGGTGGAACATCAGGGATTTTTATTGAGATTGGAAGAGAAAGGAAAAAGGGTATTATATAACCTCTGGAAATGATCCTGTGCACCCATGTATCTGTTATCTCTAACACAGCTCTATGGTGCAGGGATAAACCACCCAACTGCCTCCAGGGGGTACAATCAGGCTTCCTTTCAGGACTGCTTGAAGGGTCTGTCGAAACAATTTCTGGACACTTGGTTTTGCACACCACTTCTGATGCAAGGGTACCTCTGGGGAACCTCCTCCAGTTGTCTCCTAGAAAGGACTCTAGGACTTTAACTACATTTTTCCAGTACCTCTGATTCCTGGAGAAGGATATTTGAGGTGTGGAAAAATGTACACCCACGGCAGACAAGGTCTTTCTATCCTTTTCACACCTGGATAAAGTGTCCTTAACTTTGGGGGTAACATTGTTCTGTCAAAGGGAGCACTGACAGACTTGAAAGGCCCTGCAAAGCCCCAAACACATCCAGGCATGCCTTATGGAAATGATGGAACCTACTGCCCTTGAGGTTCCTTTGGCCACATGTGAAATTAACCTCATGGAAGAACTGGAAACTGATTGCAGGGTAGCCAACTGAGAAGTGACAGATGCCTGTACCTCATCAGAAATGGATCCTGAAAGGTATCAGGAAGTTCCTCAATTAGGTCTCTCTGTAACCTGGTAAAATGTGCCAAGTAGTTCAGAGACCCTAAGGCAAAGGTCACTGAAGAATAGACACTTCCCAAACTGTCCATCGCCTGAGACTCCTTGTCTGGTGGATGGCCAGTGGAACACTCTGGATAGTTCCTTCTTAGTGGCCATGACCATGGCATCAACAGGCACCCCTTTTGTCCAAAACTGTCTTCTGGTGCTTTTAAAATTTTGTCCAGTATCTGGTGGACTGGCTTAATGGTGTACAGGGTTGTTTCATGCCCGCTGAGAGATAAAATCTGATGTCATTAGCAGGTGAAGTCACCCAGGAAGTAGACTGACCAGTACCAAAACCTCCAGGAATATAGACTCTACTGAAGAGTTGCTGGACTTCCAGCCACCTCTTCTGCTTCAGGATTTCAAGGGTGTCTCCAAACTGGACAGCTTCAGGAGTTGACTGTGGGGACCCTTTACCTTCAAAGTCCATCTTCTGTGACATGCTCCTTAGCAGAGTTTGTGTGCTTCTTGCATGTTTTCCTAGGAACCTCTGCAGTGGAATGTACTGGGGAGGTATCAGGAGAGGTGGGAATACCCTGCTTGGAATCCTGTTTCTGTATTGGCTGTCCCTCTGCAGAGGATGGATGAGACTTCAAGCAAGAGATGGCAAGCCTGTAGGCTGAGGGGAAGGAAACAGTCTTTGTTGTGGATGCAGACAAGGCTCTCTCCATGGCCTCAAAAGCAGACCCCTCCCAGAAAGGAACAGGACCCCTGTTCCTCAAGGAAAAGCCTCTGAACCGAAGTCTCTCCCTCCTCCAAGGAGAACTCTTCTAAGGCTGAAGTTGGAGTCAAACTAACATGTGCCAATGCCACAAGGTGCAGAAACAGCCCTGAAAACTTCTGAGTCATCTGTGACACACTGCACCTGACAGGGTAGCTCTGGCTCCAAGAACATACTGGACCTGATGGAACAAAATAGCTCTGAACAAGCTTTGGATCACACGATAAAGAACTTTTCAGCTCTGATGCAGATGGGCCTGGATAGCTAGGACCTGATATTGCCAAGACAGAGTATGGAGTCAGAGGAGGAACTTGCAAAGGGTGTGCAGTGGAAGGCTGGATCTCCTGACCCAAATAGGTAGGATCCAGTAAGACTATTGACATGTTGTGTGCCTAGATAATCCTTCTCACTAACCTCTCCACATCATCTTCTGTAAGGCTCCAGGAAGAGCAAGTGGACAACATGGAGACCCAAGGTCTTCAAAATAAAAGGGACCCTGGATAGAACAAGGTCCATGGAGGGAGAGTATCTGGTCCTTGGAAGGGGTGTTGATTGAACAGTGGCATTAGATGTTTCTGGAGAAGTCTGATCTGATAAGTGCCTAGGCCTCAAGCTTCAGATCCGAAGGTGAAGTCTGATCCGATACCCCTTTTGACATGTGTCTTAGATCAGTGTGTGAAGTTGAATCTGACAGCCCTTTTATCATGCGTCTTAGATCAGAGTGTGAAGTCGGATCCAGCAACTAAGTAACTTTCTTTTTAGGATAGAATGAGTCAGTTGGATCTTAAAGGTCTTTTCTTAGACTTTCAAGACAATTTAGTAGAAGCTGTCACAATACTGGGAGATATAGTCTGTTTTCCCAGGGGGGCTCCAGATAAGGCCCCAGAAAAACAGGAAGTATCCCTTTGAGAATTTAATCTTTCAATCCACCACAACTTTAGGGTTGAAGGAGTGACAAATGGAGCAGTCCTCCTGGAGGTGGTGGGGCCCTAAATAAACAGAGAATGTGTATCCGAAAGCAGTATCTTGTGACCACACTTGGTGCATTTTCTGAAATTAGATGGTTTCTCTACCCACATTTGGTGTCAATATGGCAAAGTGTTTTAAAGGGAATAGAATTAACAGATGTATACAAATATTTATATATATATTTATATATATATATATATATATATATATATATATTTTTTTTTTTTTAAGGGAAAAGACTACTAATGATAGTATTAAGAAAAGAGATGCACTATAGTGTAAGGAAAGGGAGAGAGAGTACTAACTCTAGTACAGCGGTAGTACTTAACTACAAGGGGGGGGGACAAAGGCTTTAGACAACAGGGTAAATTTAATAGACTGAGAAAAGGATAAAACAGTTTTAGAGAAAAAAAATTTAACTTATCTTTAAATTCAAGAGTCTCTTGAGAGTACCATAACACCACATCTTTTGCTGGAAATGGCAAACGAGATCTGAGGTATTTGGGGTTGGTGCATTGTGGGTAAGGGAGTAACTTGAGAGTTTTCTGGTTGCCACGAGCTTTTGCAATAGTAGAGTCCAATCAGAGGGATCAGATCTGAACCCATAAGTCGAGAGCAGAATGAAAAATGACATCAGATCAGTAATTCCTCCCTTATCAGCTTTCATGATGCAAATTAGATCATCCATGTAAAGTGCTTTCAAACACTTTCTGCTCAAGTCATATTGTTATCCTACGTCTTCATTCTTCACCACTGGGTCTAGGATCTGACATCTGATTCGAGACGGCAACATTCAACAGATGGATCCAAGGGTCTCTCCCTGATACCCTCTAATCCCCAGATCAAGTTTGCTAACATAGTCCTGAAGGTACTCCTACCAAGGCAGAGAGAAAACCACTTAACTTCCTCAGTGATCAAATCAGGTAGGGGGATAGCGGGTGGGAAATGTAATGAATGAGACATAGGATAACAGATACAAAGTTATGGTAAGTACATAACTATCTGATGTTATCCAAGTCTTTATTCATCACCACAGGGTCAGAGTCACCAGCTACCATACATCTTGGGAGACATCATGGAAGGACATGCCAGAGCACCGTGGAGCCAAAAGAAGCCCTCTTCCTAGAAATCAAATCCAGCTTGTAATAAGATATTAAGGTGTGAGGATTAGCCCAAGTGTCAGCAGCACAGATATAAATAGAAAGCCTTGCTACAAAGGCTGAAGAAATCACTACAGATCAGGTAGAATGGGCCCTAATGCGACCTGGAACCTCCAGGTGGTTCAGGTTGTAGACCATAGAGATACAGCTAGATATCCACTTAGAAATAGTGACCTCAGAGACTGGAAGACCACATCTGCCATCAGAAAAGGCCACAAAAAGCTGTTCTGACTTATAAAAGTCTTTAGTCCTATGCAAGGAGAACTGAAGCCGTCAGTGAACATACAAGGTATAAAGAATATACTCACCTCTGTTAGAATAGTTGGGGAAGAATACTGAAAGCTGAATGCATTGATTTAGGGCTGACTTGGAAGCAACCTTGGGTAAGGATGAGAGGTTACACTCTCAGAGACCCTCTCCTTGTGAATGGTCATGTAAGGAGTAATGGAGACAGCTTGCAGTTCAGAGACCCTCTTAGCTGAAGTGATAGCAACCAGAAAGGCACTCTTCCATGACAGAAATTTGAGATCACAGGAACTAGTGGGTTCAAATGGACTCCTAGTCAGATTGCAGAACCAGTTTGAGGTTAAGGAGGCGGAGGGTCCTTAATTGGAGGATGAAGCAGAAAGACCCCCTTCATAAAGGCCTTACAAAGCCTAGATGAAAAGGTGGCTTCAAAGCTCTCGTGAAAATTGGAAATCAACTGAAGCTTAGTGGAAAAACTTTCTCCCTTCTGGAAAAGGGGAAGACAAGAACAAAAGTACATCTGAAACAGAAGCAGAAAAGGGATCCAGATTCCTGCTCCTGGCCTAGATGAAAAAACTTTTCCACGTACTGATTTACACTTTTCTGGTAGGTTTTTGGAAGGCCAGACTGATGCATTTAATGGGGGACGATAGCCTGAACTGTTGAATTATCACTTGAAATTAAGAAACTATGCGGTTAGATGAAGAGTCCAAAGGTTTGGAAGAGGAAGCCCTGACAGATGAGAAATCAGATCCTGACAGCAATCCAGTATCCAAGGTGGATACTTCAGATGAGACCGGATGAAGGGGAATTAGAAGTTATGTACCTACCATAACGTTCCATGTTAGTTGTCTTCTCTCGCCTTCTTTCTTGCTGGATGGTTCGGAGCCGATCCTCGGCTCCGACTCGGCACTTTCTTAGCTTGAGAACTCCTTTTACCAGCTCGAGGCAACCCTATATCCCATGATGCAAGGCGAGACTACCTCAGATCTCATTTGGTAGCTATAATACCCTGCTAAATAAAAACTACTCCCAAAGGAAGAGCAAGACAAACCTAGTAGAACCAGGCAAAGAGTTCTTAGATAAACTCTTCTACTGAAGACTCGGGAGAAAAACCTGAGAAAGAGGAACCCTTCAAGATCTGTCCAGGCCAGGGGGAAGGAGGGAGGGACGCAAGAAAGAAGGCGAGAGAAGACAACTAACATGGAACGTTATGGTAGGTACATAACTTCTAAATGTTAAGTTGTCAATCTCGCCTTCATTCTTGCTGGATGGGACCGCGTCCCTAGCACCTGTATCCCGGGTGGCTCAATGGAACAGACTCTTGAGTACTGTGGAACCAAAACTGGCTCTGTCCCTGGAGGCCAAATCTAATTTGTAATGAGAGACAAAGGTATGAGGAGTGGCCCAAGTAGCTGCTGCACAAATGGTATCAATGGGTAGCCTATCCTGAAAAGCTGTAGAAGTGGATAGGCTCCTAGTTGAGTGCGCCTTCGGTTTAGAGGGTAGTTGCTTGCCTCTGAGCGAATACAAGTAAGAAATGGTGGACGATAACCATCTGGATAAGGTCACTTTAGATACTGGGAGACCTTTCCTGTTTTCTGCATAGGAGACAAATAATTGGTCTGACTTCCTGAATTGTTTAGTTCTATGCAAATAAAACCTGAGCTGACTATGGACATCCAAAAAATGAAGCTTTTGTTCAGCTCTGTCAGAATAATTCGGGAAAAAAACTGGTAGATCGATGGATTGATTAATATTAGTTTGAGAAACAACTTTGGGGATAAATGATGGATTTGTTCTCAAGGATACCCTGTCCTTGTGAAAAACCAAGTAAGGGCAACGAATGCAGAGAGCTTGAATCTCGGATACCCTTCTTGCTGAAGTGACAGCCAGTAAGAATATAGTTTTCCAGGTCAATAACTTCAAGGAGCATGAAGCAGACGGTTCGAAGGGTGGTAAATCAAGGATGCTAACAATAAATTCAGATCCCATTGTGGAGGAGGATGTTTTATTGGAGGCTTCAGGAGAAAAACTCCTCTCAGAAAGGCTTTACATAGTCTATGTGACATAATGTTACGATCTTGCAAGCCAACATGATATTTGGAAATAGCCGCCAGTTGAACTTTGACTGTTGATGATGAAGATCCTGACTGAAAAACTTCAGCTAGAAAATCTAAAACAGAATGCACAGGTGCAGTAAAGGGGTCAATGTGCCTGGAGTTTGCCCAAAGGGAAAAATGTCGCCATTTGCTAGCGTAAACCGTTCTGGTGGACAACTTCAAAGAAGCTATTAAGATATCTCTGACAGGATCAGAGATCATAGGAAGCCTGGCTAGGGAAGGAAGTGGAGCAACCAAGCAGTGAGGTTGAGAGAATGAATGGCCCGGTGCTGTTCACCCGATTGGTGGATCAAAAGGTCCGGAACGGGGTCCAGATGCCAGGGCTGCACCAGGAGGTGACGATGCAGAGTCGGAAACCAAATTTGTCGAGGCCAGTAAGGGGCAATGAGAATCAACTTGGCCCTCAAGACGGTAGCTTTCTGAATGACTTGTGGAATTAAGGGGAAAGGAGGAAAAGCGTACAGAAGTCCCCGGGGCCAATCCTGGGTTAGAGAGTCTCTCAGGGGTTGGCCTGGTAGGGGAAAAGGGTGAAGAAGTCGGGGCATTTGTTGTTTTGGGGTGTAGCAAAAAGATCGCAACAAGGGGTGCCCCACTTCAGAAATATCTCGTCCACTATAGATTGATTGAGAGACCACTCGTGAGGCATGAGAATGGCTCTGCTCAGTCTGTCCGCTAAGAGGTTGGACCTGCCGGGATGTGCGTTGCTATCAGAAACCGATGAGAGGAGATTGCCCATTGCCAAAGTCTGAGAGCTTCTCGACACAAAGGATAGGACCTGGTCCCGCCCTGCTTGTTGATGTACCAGACCACAGACATGTTGTCCGTTTGAACTGCAATAGTCCCCGTGGGAAGAAAGTCGTTGAGGGCTTGCAACGTTAAAAGCACCGCTCTCATCTCCAGGACATTTATGTGCAGGTGGTATTCGATGGGTTGCCAAGTCCCGTGTACCATCCTGCCCTGATAATGCCCCCCCCACCCGATCAGAGAGGCATCCATAGTGACTGTGGCAACTGGAGGAGGGGGAACAAATGGTCGGCCTTAATGAAGTAGAGGGGAAGATATCCACCAGGTTAGATGAGTCCTGCACGAATGAGTAACTAATAACATCCACTGCAGAAGACGCATGTGGAAGCGAGCTAATGGTAGAAGTACTATGGCCGCAGCCATAAGACCTAGAACTTTCAGAACCAATCTGGCTGTGACTTTGCTGCTCTGCAATAAAATTCGAACGTATCTTTGGATGTCCAGAATTCTCTGATCTGTTAGTCTGGCTAACAAATTGACGGTGTTTAATTCTGCGCCTATAAAGTTGATAGATTGGCAAGGCAGCAGAGAAGATTTTTCGAAATTCACCGATATCCCTAGACTTTTGCAAAGCTGCAGAGTGTAGTCTCTGCTCTGAAGAAGCTGATGCTTGGTGGTGGCGGAGAGGAGCCAGTCTAAATAAGGAAACACCTGGAATCCTTGACGTCTCAGATGAGTTGTGACCACTGCCATGCATTTGGTAAACACTCTGGGGGCTGAAGTGAGGCCAAAGGGCAGGGCTCTGAATTGATAATGACTGGTCCCTAGCCGAAAGCGGAGAAACCTCCTGGAGCGCCTCTGTATCTTTATGTGATAGTACGCCTCCTGAAGGTCTATCGAGCACATCCAGTTGTCCTTGCCCAGAAAGGGCAGAATGGACTGAAGCGTGACCATCCGAAATCTTGCCTTCTTGACAAATCTGTTTAGATTGCTCAGGTCTAATATAGGTCTCCAATCTCCCATCCTTTTGGGGACCAAAAAGAATCTCGAGTAGACGCTGGATCCGACTTGGTCTGCTGGAACAGTCTGGACGGCTCTTTTTTCTAGGAGCTTTGAAACCTCCTGTTTTGCCAAATCCCTTTGACCGGGTGAGATGTCTGGAAGGGATTGGTGAGGTACGGGATATCTTACGAAGGGGATTTTGTAACCCTCGGATATGATCGACTGTACCCACATATCTTGTGAAAGGGAACGCCAGGCTTCTGGGTACAGCGATATTCTTCCCCCGACTGCCTCCAAGGGTGGACAGTCGGGCAACACCTCAGGGATGCTGAAAGGGCTTCTCAGGAAGAGACTCCCCTGTTGCCCTGATTCTGAGGACCCCCCCTGCCTCTAGGGTGGCGTCTATTATTGTTACCCCCTCTGCCTCTGGGGGTAAACTGACCACGAGTGTCCGGCGCTGCTCCTTGGGCTTTCCGGAACCACATCTTTCCTCCTTTCTGACCTTTGGGATAGGGTCTAGAAGGGGTGGAAAAATGGACTCCAACGGCAGAATGAGTTTTGCCGTCTTGCTCACACCTGGTCAAGGTTTCCTTCACCTGAGGTCCGAACAAAGCCGAACCGTCAAAGGGGGTATTGGTGAAGGACGCCTTAAAGGGGTCCGCGAAATTACAAAGCCGCATCCAGGCTTGACGTCTAAGAGCCACTCCTGTGCCTGCGGCTCTGCTCGCTCCATCGGCTGCATATATGAGCCGCATGGAGGAGTTGGTTAAAGAATTTAGGATTGCTAGCTGTGAGGCAATCTTGTCTTGAGCCCCAGCAGCTGAAGGATCCTGAACCACTTCACCTAGTTCCTTGAGAATATCTCTTTGAAGTCTGGTGAAATGACAAAGGTAGTTCAGCGAACGCATAGCGAAGGTCGCTGAAGAAAACATCCGCTTACCATACCTGTCCATGGTCCTAGAATCTTTGTTAGGAGGATGGACAGGCACTGAAGGATCCGCCAGTTCCTTCTTGGTGGCAGCCGCCACCACCATAGCATCCAGAGAGACACCCTTAGAGAGAAACTGCTTATCTGAAGGGGCCGTAATAAATTTGGATGGCCTCCTGGGGACCGGTTCAACAGAATCTGGAGCTGCCCACGCCTTCCGAGCCACTACTTGCATAAGTGGGTCGAAAGGCGGAGACACCCAGGAGGTGGAGGGTCGGGATCCAAAAAGCCTCCAGGTATACCGACTCATCCTCGGAGGGGTCAATGGAGGGCCAGTTCCCCCTCTGAGGAGTTCAAGGATGTCTGAAAAAGAGACATCCTCAGAGGGGGACCGTGGGGAACCCTCCGACTCATCTAAGTCGGTATCAGATGTTGTAGACTCAGGGGAGTCTGTGTGTTTCCTCTTACACGTCCTCTTCCGAGGGGGTTCCCCTGCAGGATCAGGAGAAACCTCGGAAGAGGAAGTTATTCCCAGTGGGGAAACCTGGGGCGATGGATGCCTGAGAGCAAGAGGCTGGCAAGAGACATCAACAGGCACCGAAGAGGGAGGAGCTAAAGGGATGGACCGTTGACCTGGCTCAGGTGCCAGGACACTCCTCATCACCTCAAAGGCCCCTCTCCCAGGGAGGCCAGAATATTCCCTCTCCGAAGAAATAGGAACTCCCGGCTCCACTGAGAGAGAAGGCTCCGAGGCCGATGTCGGTGCCGAGTTTACCAAGGCCGAAGCCCCGAGAGGGAGAGCGGGGTCAGACAAGGGTCCGATGCCACTAGCCCCCTCGGAGCCGACCAGGGAAACTCGACGACCGGATCCCTCCAAGGAAGGTCTCATGGAGGAGATCGGAGCGAAGACGAAAGAGCCGAAAGGGGATGTATCGGTTCCGGCGCCGACACGGTTGCTGTCCCGAGAAGCTCCGGCTCCGAACTCAGGGGAGTCAGAGGAGGAAGTTCAAGGGGAAGAGCAATAGCCAAAGTCTGCTGAGACGGGCTATGGAGCATTTGGGCTAGTGCCTGTGACTTCAAGAGCCTGCTTACCACCCTCTAAATCGTGGTCAGACAGCCTGGAAGATCTCGAAGATCGGCTCCGATGACTCCGTTCCGACAAAAGAGGAGACCCCGGAGCAGAGTGGATCGATTCCAAAGAAGGGGACCGAGATCTCTTATTGGACGAAGCCATCGGAGCCGACGTCCCCTGGGTTCCAGATGGAGCTGAAGGCTTCTCGGCTCCGATACTGGATAACACGTCGGCTCCAGCCGGAGCCGACAAGGCAACTGTAGATTGAGTGTCGGAGCCGGCAGGAACCGACACTGTCACATCAGAGGTAGATCGATCAGCTCCAGCCGGAGCCGATCTCGACTCCGAAGGAGTCTGAGCCACCGAAGGCTTAACAACTGTAGCCTGAACTTTAGGTGGCTTTGAAGGTTTACTCGACCCAGTCTTAGTGGGTGAACCTTCTGGCTTTAATAAGCCATGGAGGATCAATTTGTTCCTCCTCTCCTGCAGGACTCTCTGGCTAAAAGAATGACATATGGCACAGGAGTCCTGCAGGTGTAAAGGCCCCAGGCAGTAAACACAAGAAGTGTGACCGTCTGTCAGAGACATTTTCTGACAGCACGAGTCACACTTCTTGAAGCCTGAGACCTTTCCTTCCTTAGGCATAGTCCAAGTAAAAACACTACTCACACAGTCTAACAATCACACTATTAATCCCAAAAGAAACACACACACACAGATAGGGATTAATAAAGAGGCCTAGGCCTAACTGAAAAATTAAACTTAACTAATTAACTAGAAGTTTTAACAAAGGGGAAATAGGGTGGGCTGTAGAAACACTACACACTATTTGGCTATAAAAGGAGAAAGGGAGAGAAAAACCCTGACTAAAACTGTTTGAAAATTCAAACTCACCTGAGCTGGCAAAAGAGAGACCTCTTCGCAAAGCGGCAAACGAGATCTGAGGTAGTCTCGCCTTGCATCATGGGATATAGTGTTGCCTCGAGCTGGTAAAAGGAGTTCTCAAGCTAAGCAAGTGCCGAGTCGGAGCCGATCCAGCAAGAATGAAGGCGAGATTGACAACTTAACATTCATGGTTGATGAGGTCAGAAAGGGGCAATAAGGATAAGGTATGCCCTCTTGTGCAGTGCTTTCTGCAGAACCTTGAGTATTACGGGAACAGGAGGATATGCATAAAAGAGACCCAGAGGTCAGTTGTGGAATACAGCAACCCTCGGTGACTCCCCTTGAGAGTGGATCAGGGCAAAATACCTGCTGCATTTGTGGTTGATTGGAGAGGCATAAAGGTTGCAGCACGACTGACCCAATGGTCAAAAATATGATTTGTCACTGAAGGATTGAGGGGCCACATGCAGGGCCTCAAGATAGATCTGCTGAGCCTGTCAGCTGACAGCTCTGGAATCCCCAGGTATGTGCATTGTAATAAGGAAGCAGCCTGAGAACATAGCCCATTCCCACACTTTCATAGCTTCTCTGCACAATGGATAACAGTGTGTTCCCCCTTGTTTATTGACATACCAGATGACAGCTATGTTGCCCATCTGAACTGCAATCATCCCTAGAGAGAGGCACTCTGGAAGGCTTGCAACAAAAGAACTGCCCTTGCCTCTAGAACATTTGGAACTTGGTCTCAACTGGGGCCTTAGACAGTCTCCCCCACACCCCAGGAGTGAAGCATCCGTGGTCACTGTGACCGTGGGTGGAGGGAGAGAGAAAGGACTGAGATCTTGTGACAGAAGCCACCACTGGAGGTGACATCTAGTTTTATGGTCAGACAGAGGATGAAGAGGCAACCACTGGACAGCTGAAGTCCATTGCAACACACACACACACACACGTTGTACATGACCAGAGGAACAAGAATGGCAGAGGCTATGGAACTGAAAGCCTGTAGAACCAAACAAACTGAGGGGTGTGACAGGTCTAATATCCGTTTGACCTGCTCCTGAAGCAACTGAATTCTGTGCAGAGGCAGTCACAATTTCTGAAAGAGAGTCCAAATGAGTTCCTATGAACTCAAGCTGTTAAGTGGGAATCAGATTGGATTTTGCCAGGCTGACTTGTTATCCCAGCTGATGGAAGAGGGAGAGAACATACTGAATCACCTGGGTCAGTCGATGCTGCGAAGGTGCAGTGAGTAGTCAATCGTTGAGGTATGGAAAGACTGAAATCCATGCAGACTCAGGTGAGCAGCTACCATTGCCATGCACTTGGTAAACACCCTGGGGGCTGTGGTAAGACCAAAGGGTAGGGCTCTGAACTGGTAATGACCGGCTCCTAGCCAGAAGCAGAGATGTCTCCTGGAGCACTTGTCTATCTTGATGTGATAGCAGGCGTCCTGAAGATCTACAGAGCACATCCAATCATCCTTGACCAAAAGGGACAGAATGGACTGAGCAGGGACCATCCTGAACTTTGATTTCTTTACTGAAAGATTGAGCTTGCTGAGCTCCAGAATAGGATGAAGGTCCCCAGTTTTTTGGCACTAAAGAAGTGAGAATAAGTGCCAGATCATTGTCCTTCTGGAACCTCTTGGATGGCTCTTTTTCGAAGAAGGTGTCGAATTTCTTTGAGGGCCAACTCCCTCTGACTGGATGTAATGTCCAGGAGGTAATGACTTACTGGAAGGGGTTGCAAAGAGGGAATAAAATAGCCCCTGGAAACAATATTTAACATTCACTGATCAGAAGTGACACTTGTCTAGGCTAGTGGGTGTACGGAAATGTGACTCATGACTGCCTCTGGGGCAGAGCAGTTGGGCAATGCTTCAAGAGCAGATAGGGCTGCTCGGAGAATGGTTCCCCCAGAGCCCTGATTTTGCAGACCCTCCCTCGAGGGTGGCAGCATCCATTGAAACTTCTCCCCCTGCCTCTGGAAGAGGATTCTTCAGGAGCATCCTGAAAGGGAGACTGTGCCTTATGGAATTGCATCTTTCTGGTTCCCCATTAGGTCCGAGAAGGATCTCTGGGGAGCAAAAGCTTGATCCCTACCACAGAGTCTTCCCTCCATTCTCACTCTTTTACGGAAGGTCCAAAGAGAGTAAACACCATCAAAGGGAGCATTAGTAAATAATGCCTTAAAGGATTCTGTGAACCTGCACAAGCATAGCCAGGCATGACGCCGCAAGGCAATGCCTGTCCCAGCAGCTCTAGAGATAGCCTCCGTGGTACTGAAGATTAACCTCATTGAGGAATCTCAGAGGGAGGTCAGAGCAACTTGGGAGACACCATCTTGAGGTTCACCGCTGGCAATAGCTCTGCAAGGGAGGTGAAAAGTTCTTGGATAAATCCCTTTGGAGGCGGATAAAATGTGAAAGGTAGTTTGTTGCCATCAGTCTAAAGGTAGCAGAGGTGCACACCCTCTTCCCAAAATGGTCTATCACCCGGGATGGACCATGGAGCACTGCTTTGCTAGCTCCTCCTTTGTGGCTATCAACCACGATGGCATTGACTGGTACACCTTTGCTCCAGAACAAACGGTTCACCAGGGGACTAAGGAATTTGTTGGCTCTTTGGAACAGGCTCCACCATGTCTGGTTCCTTCACAGGCCCTACTGATGATCAGATCCAGTAACTCATCAGCGGGGGGGGAGGCACCCAGGAGGTAGACAGGCCTGTCCCAAAGGCCTTCAGAAATACAGACTCTTCCGAAGATGGGGGTTGAGGAGACCATCTGCCCTTTTGCTTCAGGAGATCAAGGATATCTCCAAAGGAGACATCATTGGGCGTAGATCTGGGGGACCTGTCTCCTTCTTTGAGGTCCGTATCTTCAATGAAAGACTCCACGGGGGGAGTCCAAGTGCTTCCTCTTGCACTTCATCTTACAAAGAACCTCCTCTGCTGGGGGATCCAGGAAGGACTTGGCAGAGGCAGTGACTCCCAGAGGGGGGGAACCCCCCCTGAAGGATCGATTGGGAGGGTTGACCTGGGACAGGATGTGAAGCCTCACCAGCTGAGGGAGAGAGAGGTTAGGAGGGACCTGGAGGTGAAACTCTAGACCTGGAGAAGGTCCTCCCTGCTACTCAGAAAGCTGAGGGACTAGAAGCAGGCACGTCCAAGGGAGACCTCCCCAGAAAGGAGAAACATCTGGAAACAGCCCCTCCGACCCCTGGATTATACTGGCCTGGAGCGATTGAAGGCTGAAGCACCGAGAGAAAGGAATCCACCCAAACAAATGTTACCAGACCCCCCCCCCACTGAGCCAGCATCAGTCTTGTATGGGGCTCACCCCGCTCTGATGGGGAAACAGAATAAGTCAGGGACCCCAGTGGGGATGAGAAAGGGGGACTACTCTACCTCATCAGAATCTAGCTGCAAGCTGCTCGTCCTTAGAATCTAAACTCAATGCGGTTGTTTGAGGAAATGAGAAGCCGGGGGGAGACTTCCCCTGGATGGATGGGCAGGAGAAGCCAGGAGACCCAACTCTATCTGGGCCTTGAGAAAACTCATCATCCTGTTCATGTCCGAGGGCAGAAGACTCCTGGAAGATCTTGAAGAGGAAAAGGTGGACTTGGAGGGAGACCTCTCTAACCTACTGCCAAGGCTCCAGGGACAAATTCAATGTTTCGGAGCCAAAAGATCTGTTTTGAGGGGGAAGGGACAACAGGCTCCTCTAAGATATGATCCGATGACCCTGTCGGATTCAAAGACTTAACTGGCTCAGTGGACAGACCCGACAAGCTGGTCATATCCAAGGGCCTCTGATCTGGAGAGGACCTGCATCCAACCAATTGCTCCACAATCAGAGTTAGACCAGGCTGGGATCAGATCCAACAGCCTTGGCTTCTTGTCAGGAACAGGTTGTAGAGAATGGGTATTCCTCTTCAGGTTAGAAGAGGAAGCCTTTAAGGGGGAATGCAGGGTCCCCCTTGAACCAGACCCTTTAGAAGTAATTTGTGGCACTCCTCTAAGGTCCTGGGGTTAAATGCGACACAAAGGTCACAACTTCCAGGTACAGAGCACCCAAGCAGTAAACACACTCCTCGTACGTATTAGAATAAGGCATTTTCCAACCACACAAGGAGCACTTTTTGAACCCAGCAGGTCTATCAAACATTCTAAAAAGCTACAGCTACTACTAGCACACAAAACACTACAGCAACTACCCCAAAGCTAGATACAGCCCTAATGGCTGAAAGTTAGAAAGGGTGCCAAAAGCCCACCCACCCACAAAACTAGCCTAAACTAAGCTACGGAAGGGGAGGGATCAACACTAAAGGGAACAGTAAATAAACTGAACTACCCTAGAACTACAAAACCTAAGCTGAGAGAAAAAAAAAAGTAAAAACTTTTACTTAACCAGCCAAAGCCAGAGGACAAGCATCTGCACCAGAAGCACAGCAAATGAGATCTGGAGATTTTATTTTATTTTACATTTGTTTACCAGGAAGATCCAGCTAGGCAACTGCCCATTTTCAGTGGAGGCCCGGGAGAAATGCTCCATGTCATATAATGCTAATTACACAAAATTAGCACAACAGGTTAATATACTTTGGTATATAGATTGACATATGCTTAAATAGCAATTCAGAGAAATTATTCATTGAAAAATCAACAATTAAGAAAAAGTGAATATGAGTTATGTCAATAGGTGTATTTGCTGTGATAACAGTAGAGCACACAAGTAGCATATACTATATGATACATACTGAGAGAGTGTACACTATTCTTTTTGTGGCGGTACAGTGTTTGATGTTAGTTTAGAGTGACCAGGTTAGGTTAATAAAAGAGTAAATAAAGTGAGACTGGAGTTTAGATGTTTAGCCTGGGGGAATGCAGGGGTAGAGCCAGGAGTTTGAAAGGTGAGTTTTCAGGAGTGATTTGAATTGTTTTGGTGAGGAACTTGAGGTAAGAGTAGTAGGTAGGGTGTTCCATAGTTTAGCAGTATAGTTGGAGAAAAGGCCTTCACCAGCAGAGTTTCTTGCTCTAGTAACTTGTAGTATTAGAGTGCAGGGGTCTAGGAGCAGAGTATGGCTGAATTAGATGACTGAGGGGTGGAGTTTTGGTTGGGTGGTGTTGAATTTGGTGGGCTAGGCTTAGTTGGTAAGTGTAGGATATGTGAGAGTTCAAGCTGTTTTAGGGAGTGGCAGTGATGTAATCTGTATGGTGACTGGCAAATGTGGATATTTTTGTTATAGTAAGCTCCTGATTTACGTAGGTTGATGAGGATGGGAGATGCGTATGAGTGTAGATAGCAGATGTGTTCTGGCTATGGTGATTCTTGTAGAAGGTGTTAGAAATTGGGCATTCCTGTCCAGGACGCCTAGTTTCTTGTGGACTTTTTATGATGGTTTGGTCTATATGGAGGTCGAATTTTAGATTGTCAATTACTATCCCCAGTAGTTTGGTGTGGGTACTTGGAGTAATAATGGTGTTATTGTTAGAGTAGATGTTGAAGGTTTGGGGGAAGGTAGCTGTTCTAGTGGGATAAAAGATAAGGTTTTGTTGGGATGAAGTACCAGGTGAGAGTTGGTTAGTCATTTTTCTGCTGAGAGGAAAGTGTCTTGGGTAAGGGTTTGGAAGGCTGTAAGAGATGGGGCTGCACAGATCAGGGTTGAAACATCAGCATATTGAATAAGGCTGGCATTGGGGGTAGCAGTATGTAGGTGCTTGGTAATGAGTAAAAATAGGAGAAGTCCAAGGATGGAGCCTTGTGGGACCTCAATTGTGACTCAGAGGGTTTGCTGCCATCGAATGGCTTGTTGCCTATCTGCTAGGTAGCTTTGGAACTGGTTAAGAGTTGTGATATTGATGTTTAGGGAGGAAAGGATTTTAATGAGGTTGTTGTGGTTGACCATGTCAAAGGCTTTTGATAGGTCAAGAAATAAGGCCAATACAAATAGGGAGTTATTTCTAAGTTGGTTAACTTTGTTGGTAAAGGTTAGTAGGGCAGTTGTAGTGCTATGTGCTGGGTACTGGATAGTAGGTTATGTGAGGTGATGTATTTCATGAGTTGTGTGTGTACTATTCTTTCTAGGATCTTGGATAGGGGAGAGAGAATGGCAATGGGATGGTAGTTCGCAAGATGTACCCCCGTTTGTGAAGGGGTATCGCGTGTGATATTTTCCAGATAGAGGGCATGTGATTCGGCTAAAGATCTGTTAATGAGTACTGCTGTAGGATAGGAGATGGCATCTGCTGTGATTTTAAGATAGTCAGTTGGAAGGTTGTCGGCGGCTAATGTAGGTTTTAGTTTTTTTCAGGTGCTTTTTGATACAGCTGGTGGACACTGGGTATAATTTAAATTGGGAGGAGGTTTCTTGTGGGATGAGGCATTGTTTGACTCTGGGGAAGTATATATGTTAGTTTGCTAAGTTTAGAATGGTTTCAGTGAAGACGTTTAATTGGGTAGCTATGCTGTCAGTACTGGAAGTTGTTTTTGGAGTGGGAATAGCAATATTTCCTGGTTGTAATAGGTTTTTAACTGCGACCCAGAACTTTTGTGGATGTTTTTGTGCTTATTTTGGATACTTAGGTAATAATTGGCTTTGTCTATTTTCACTTGTTTCAAAGTTGTAGGAAGGTTTGGTTGATGGTGCTGGATTTGTTTTTATGGTATAGTGACCAGGCTTTATCTCTATCTTTTAGTAGGGATCTGGTTTCTTTGGTTAACCAGGTGGAGTATTTAGCTTTGACTATAATTTGTGTTGGTGGGGCATGGGTGTTGAGAATATCAAGAAAGGTCTTGAAGGGTAATACTGCTTCATCTAGGGTTACATGTTTGAGGTGTTCCCAGTGGCAGTTTTGTAGGGCAGTGATGAAGTTGTCAGGATTTTTTTTATTCCTGATTGCACGGTAGATGGTTTGATGTACTGGGTGGATGTGATCACGAAGGAAGAAAGTTGGACTGTGGTCACTTAGGTGATCAGGGAGCTACCCCAGATTGAGATGCAAGGTGGTGTGTGTTTACTAGAATCCAATCTAGTAGGGACATCCATTTGGTGACTGTCAGTTCTAGTGGGAGTTGTGATGGTTTGGGTGAACCCGTAAAGGTTCATGTGAATAGTTGGGCTTTGTGAGGAGCATTAGTGCCAGTCAATATTGAAGTCTGCCATGATAATGGTTTCTTGGGGGAGGTGATTGGAGCACCAGTGTAGTAGGTGTTCAACACTAGAAGTGTTGTTACCAGGTGGTATGTAACCTCCTATAATGTTGAAGGTTTTGCTAGAGTTAATGTTTAATTTAACTAATTATGTGTGGGACTGGAGTTGTGGAGCTGTAGTGAGGTGATCTTTGTACAAGATTGCTATGCCTCCTCCTGTTTTATTGCGTCTTTCTTTGCATAGGATGTTGTAGCCTGGGGGTGTGATCTCATTACTGTCTGTGTGGTGTTTAAGCCAGGTTTCAGTTAATGTTACTATGTCTGGGGAGTAATGGGATAGCAAAGTGGGTAGATTAGGAGTTATTTTGGCTATGCTTCTTACATTAATGTTGATCAGAAGGGATGCTTTGGATCTTTGGTGCAAGAGACAGGTTTGATGGGGGTGGTGCTGGATGGTTGGGAAGGTGCAGTGTGGGTTGAGTACTGGTGGGACCGGGGTTGGGTGCATATCTCCTGCTAGAGTAAGTTGTTTGTGTAGGCAGTGATAGTGTTTGGAGAGCTTAAATAGCAGTTTGGTGAATTTTTGTATGGTGAGATTTAGGTTGTAGTGGGAGAATTTTTAGGGTATAATAGTCTGTAATGATTGCATGGAGGAGGGCTGGGGCTACAAGAGGAAGAAATGTGTGTCTAGGTGTTTGTAACTTTGTAGTATGTTTGGGAGTGTGTATGATATAGTGCAGAGCAGTATTATACGCTGTGAGGGTGTATAACAGCAGTAGAAGAAATGTGGTAAGTAGTACAGTGTAATGTAGTGCTGTCATAGTAATGCAAGTGTGTAAGTATATGTGAGTTGTTGAACTGGGTATAGACAATTAGAGTGTAAGTGGTAGATGTGTGTAGGGGATTGGCAGTTGAGAGGTGGGAGTGGTTTAGGTGTAGTGGGGGGGAGCGGAGTGAGCAGGTTCAGGCCACGAAGCTGCAGTTTTGCTCAAAAACTATCAGTTGGGTAGTATGGGGCAGGTAAGCTTTTAGTGACTGACAGAACTGCCTAACTGAGCTTGTTTCTGCATTTAATTTAACTTTTGGCTAATTCACCATGTATGTGAACAGCTGTCAGTAAGGTATCTAGTAAGGTTGGATTAGGGACGAGAAGCCATGTAATGTTGGCAGCAACCTAGCTACTGGCAAGTGAGCATACCAGATAGGGCAGAGCTGTAGAACTACACAAAACAGTTTAGTTTATAGATAAACATACACTGTGGCAAGGGTTTTCTTGGGAGGTAGCAGGCTTAATCTTTGCTGAATACCAGGAGATAGGAGAGGACCTTTAGGGTTATAATTCCCGTGGGTGCTCCTTGTAGAACTCTGTGATAAGGAACTGAAAATGGGGAGAAATAAAAAAAAATTTAGTTAAGCAGTCATGTAGACAGAGGTTATATATGTAATAGGAGGTTTAGAGCCAAGTAGTGGGTGTGGGAGAGGTAGCAATTGGAAGGAACAGGGAAGAGTTTCTCAGAATATATAGAGAATAACACATCATTATACAACATAACTGTCTATTTTGCAGGGCATTGTGGCAGGAGGAGGAGCCAGTGTCTTGGATCCATCTGCTGAATACTGCTGGCTTTGATCCAATGTCAGATCCTAGACCCAGTCGTGATGAAGAAAGCCATGGAAATATCAGATTCAATAGTTTCCTAATGTCCCTCTCACAGGCATCCTCAAATGCGCATATAACTGGATGTAAAGGTTAATGAAACACACTCCAGCATCAAACTTTAGGATCTGAAATATTTCTACCTTTAAACAAAACTTTCAAGTTCCTAATGTAATCCTTTAAGATCTATGATGGTTTGAACCAAATCTGCTCTAGCAGAAGAAATGAAAGAAAACTCCTTTAACAAATAATTTCAGTAGGATTTTAACAGAACCTGAAATTTATAAGGTGTTACCTGTGAATGCCTTAATGGGATTTGTAATGTTGTAAATGTCCAAACCTTCTTGGAGGTGTCGGTCATCTGGGCTCATGTTCTTGCATTCATTACGGATACCAGATATCTACTGCTTGTTCCATTTTCCTGTTCACTTTCTGTAAGTACCCACTGCTCAGTTTTGATATAAGCTTTCTGATCTCAGAAGCTTCCTGATTTTTTTCCAGAATGTACAGTCAAATGCTGATAAGAATGATCTTTACTTGAAATCTCTGCTGTTTCCGTAGTAGTTACGTTTCAATGCAAATGACATCATGTTGGCTCCCTCTCTGTTTAATGTGGGACCTTTTTGCAATCATCCCTCTTCTGTTTTTTGAATTAGTCAAGCTTTTTCATTACCTCTTTTTTTAATCACTGCCAAAGTGACATTAAGCCAATAATTGATCTATCCATTTGTTCAATATGGTAATCTCCTGTTCATTCTGCTTCCTTAAAAACTTTACACAAGTCTTGCCCTTTCACAAATGGTGTCCCAATCTTGCAAGATACTCTCCTAAAACAAGCTGCTAGTTTTGTTTCAGACTAAGCCCCTTTGGCACCATCTACTTCAGACAGTGATCCAAAAAAAGCATTGCCCCACTGCAACTTAATTTAAAAAAAAAAATTGCCTCCAAATGTCTAAAAATGGCTTCCCTGTCCAAAAATACAACAGAAGTACCTTCAGAAATGTCATCCTTCAACTGGCACCCTTTTCTTAAAAAAAAAAGTCTGGTAATGGGGAAATATTCTTGATTAAATCACTATATCCAGCATACAGTAGCAGTACATTCTTTACATGGTGGTATACTATTCTTAAACTCATACTGTTCACAACTGTGATTTCACCTTATATCGGCTTAGAATAGACAAAAAATTGGAATTTCCTGTAAATCTGATTTCCCAACCATTTCTGCAAATAAAGCCCTGCTGTACACTTGAACTAATGGTATGGACAAGTACACAACTTCTTTAGGGTGTTAAAAAGACCGGATATATAAAAAACATCCTAGGTGCAGAGAGTGAGTAAAATTAAATTGTCTTGTCAAAAATTAAGATACACATACTAAAAAACATATGTACATAAATTATACATCGCATATCTTCTCTTTATAACTCCCATTTAGTCCATTATAATGTCCTTTATTTCTGACATAACTTAAATCTCACTTCTCATATTTTGCAAGTATTGCTCCCACAAAATCTATTTGTCATTTGCTCCCTCCCTTTTGTAAAGATCCATTTTTTTCATCTTTTACAATACTTAATACTTCAAATTCATTTGGCTTAGATTTTGATTTCCATTTTCTAGTAATTCCTTTTTTTGACAGCTAGTACAATTAAACTTAAGGACTTACTATGTTTAAGCCATTCAGATCTTGTGTCCCAGCTGAAAATTTCCTTAGTAGCAGTTATTTGCTCCTACAATACTTCTGATAGAATTTTGTAAGGAATTTTTAAAATCGGGTCTGTATTATGAGATAGACAGGTGAAAATGTCTAATCTCACTTGTTCGACACCAAAATGTTGAACTACAAGTTTCCCGAACGACCAAAACACTAATTTGTTTTCAACAGCAAGAAATCGGTTGGCCATTCTGTGACACTTGTCTTTTCCTTGACTGTAGTGCAGTCTTGGCGTTAGAATATTTCGTTGGGGGGGCACAGCCCCCCCCCCCACTTAAATGTTTTAGTGTGGCATTGGTGTTTGGCCATTCAGGAAACATGGAGTTTGACATTTTGGTGTCAAACAAGTGAGATTCAACATTTTCACCTGTCGATCTCATGATATAGACTCTTAAAATCTGCCAGTTCACTATACTTTCAAAAAATATGTTCCTAGTTGCATCTTTCATCCCCATCACACCTCCAACATATGTTGTCGGAGGAAAAAATTCTTTGAAGTCTGCTGGGGTATAAACGTTATGCAAAAATCCTAAACCTTCTAGATTTGCCTACACGTCCCCCCCATTGTTCCCTGTAAAGTGCTTTTCCATACTCAATCTTGTCTAACTTCCTATGACTTGTATGGATGAGGCAGTTAGGAGACAGTCATTTAGGTATGGAAATACTCCGAATCCCAGGTGAGCTGCTACTGCCTTGGCTTAACACCTTAGGGGCTGTGGTGAGGCCAAAGGGCATTGCTCTAAATAGTAATGACTGGTGGGTCCCATCTGGAAGCACAGATATCTCCTGGAGCATCTGTTCACTTTGTAATGGTACACATCCAGAAGATCTGTTGAGCACATCCAATGATCTTTTCACAGCAGAAGCAAAATGGACTGAACATTGACCATCCAGAACTTTGAATATTTCATGTACTGGTTTAATCTGTTAAGATCCAGGATGGGTCTCAAGTCCAGTCTTCTGTGGCAATAAGAATCTTGAGTAGGTTATGGATACTGCCTGAGGGACCTCCTGGATGACTGAGCAGCTTTTCTATTTCTAATGCTGCCATCTTCCTCAGACTGGGTGGAACATGGGGGATTTTCATTCTTGCAGGGGGAATTTGGGAAAATGGTACATCCCCTTGGAATATAATTCTCTGTACCCAGGAATCTTGTGATGGATGTCCAGACCTTTGATGCAGAGACAAATGCATAGTCACACCCCCCCCCCCACACACACACACACACACACACACAGACTACCTCTACAGGGCAGCAAGTTGGACACCTTTCAGGAGCTCAGGGAGTGTTTGGTTCTGCAGGCCAACTGTCACAGGGGTGGCATCTTCCATTAGTTCTCCCAGAGGCAAAGGGAGAAACTATCTCCTTGTGAGCCTTGGAAAGGACCCTGCAATTTACAGAACCACATCTTTCTACCTCTTCACTGATTCCAGGAAAATGATCTTTAAGAAGGAAAACCTATCCCTAATGCAGACCAGGTGTTTCCTTCTTGCTCACTTCTGGACAGCAATTTTTTTTCTTTAACTTTAGGACCAAATAAGGAAGATCCTTCAAACAGAACATTGAAGGATGAAGACTTGACGGGCTTCATAAATTCACCTAGGCAGATCCAGGCACGTTTCCTAATGGCTATGACTGAACCCACCACCTAAGAGGTACCTTCTACAGAGTGGAAAATCAGCTTCATGGATGCATTATAGACAGAAGGTTGTGAAGAGACCATTTTGGTCCTCTGCAGATATGGACCCAGAAAGAGGTTTGGAGACGTCTAGTCAAATCTCTCTGCAATCTCAACAAATGTGCCAAGTGATTCAATGACCACACAGCAAAGGTCACTGAAGCATAAACGTGATTACCAAATCTGTCCAAGGCCCTAGATTCTCTGTTAGGGGCTGACAGAAGTGCTTTACTCCCCAAGCTCACTCTAAGTGGCCACAACCATGGCATCAACTTGGACCCCCATGCTCCAGCGTGATCTGTCCTTTGGAAGGGCTGCACAGTATCTATTTCCTTCCATGCCTAGCACAAGAAAAGGTCTGGAAGTTAATCAGCTAGGGGGTTGCACAAGCCATAGCCAGGCCAGACACGAAAGCCTCTAGGAATAGTGATATTTCACTTTAAGCAATAAAGAAAATCTCCAAAGATGTCTTCGGGTGGAGATCTGGGCACCCTTCCCCCTTTATCAAAATTAGAAGTTATGTACTCACCATAATGTTCCATCTGAGTAGGTGACTTCATTTGGATGCAACCTGTGGGTATCGGATCCGAC
The DNA here is from genome assembly GCF_019279795.1 of Protopterus annectens. Lineage (NCBI taxonomy): Eukaryota > Metazoa > Chordata > Ceratodontiformes > Protopteridae > Protopterus > Protopterus annectens. Next base: position 186,054,742 of record NC_056747.1, on the reverse strand, counting down.
CTCGGATCCGAGCCGGCATTTCAAAAGCTTAGGCTCCGAGCTCCTAGCTCCTCCCTCTTACCCATAACCCCTTGCCAAGCCCTGACTGACCTCAGATTGAGTTTGCCTAAATAATACTGACTACAGTACACGAAAAAAGGCATAAATACTCGCTCTATAAAGGTCAGGGGGATGGAGGGGGGGATGGTTGCATCCAAATGAAGTCACCTACTCAGATGGAACGTTATGGTGAGTACATAACTTCTAAATCTGAAGTAGGCAGACTTCATTTGTCTGCAACCTGTGGGACAGAGTCCCCAGCTACCTGAATCTTGGGCGGCCGTCATGGAAGGATGTTCCGGAGCACCGCTGAGCCAAAGGATGCTCTTCCCCTGGAAACAACATCCACCTTATAATGAGAAATAAAAGTATGAGGCGAGGCCCAAGTAGCTGCCGCGCAGATATCATCCAATGACACACGGGACTTAAAGGTGGCTGACGTGGAGACTGCCCTAGTAGAATGAGCCGTAACCCTCTGAGGAGCAGGTCTACCTGAAGTGTCATAAGCCTGCAGAATACAATTAGCAATCCACCTAGATAGTGTGACTTTAGACACTGCTTTACCCAAAGCAAATTTAGCAAAGGAGACGAACAGCTGATCTGATTTCCTGTGACCAGCTGTTCTGTGAATATAAAATCGTAATTGTCTATGAACATCCAAGGAATGCAATTTGTATTCTCCTTTGTTTGAGTACTTGGGAAAAAACACAGGTAAATTGATTGATTGGTTAATATTAGATTCTGAAGAGACCTTCGGGAGAAAAGATGGATTGGTCCTGAGGCACACCCTATCTGGAAAGAAAGAAAGGTAAGGCTTGACGCATAGAGCCTGAAGTTCAGACACTCTTCTGGCTGAAGTGATAGCTACTAAGAAGGCAGTCTTCCAGGAGAGGTACTTTAGGTCTGTAGAAGCTGCAGGCTCGAAGGGAGGAGCAGTAAGGGCTTGCAGAACTAACGATAAGTCCCAAGGTGGTACAATCTCCTTGACTGGAGGCCTCAACAAAAAAATCCCTTTGAGAAAGGTTTTGCACAATTTCGCCGTCATGAGGGGAGCTGTCTCATGACCAATGTGATAATGCGAGATGGCTGCCAATTGTACCTTAATCGTGGAAGAACTTGCCCCTTGATGAAAGAGGTCTGTTAAAAAATCCAGCACTGCTGACATAGGAGCTGAGAAAGGATCCAAAGTTCTCTGAACCGCCCAAATAGCGAATCTCTTCCATTTACTCCGATAAACCTGCCTGGTGGAAGGTTTATGAGCTGCCACCAAGATGGCCTTGACCGGTGACGAGATACCGGGAGTCCTAATCAAGGATGGAACTGGAGCAGCCAAGCTGTCAACTTCAGGGTGCGTAGATTGGGAACCGAAATTCCCAGAGGGTGGGAGATGAGATCCGGAATCGGATCCAGAATCCAGGGTGGATTGATTTTGTGAGACCATACAAAGGGGAACCTGGGTTGACGAGGCCAGAACAGGGCAATGAGAATCATTCTGCTCCCCAAACTGTTGGCTTTCTGCAGAAGCCTCTGCATCAGAGGTAGTGGAGGGTAGGCATAAAGGAGACCGGGAGGCCAAGCATGCACCAGCGCATCTCTCGGGAATTCCCCTGGTGGGGGAAGCAGAGCAAAGAAATTGTCACATTTGGCATTTGAGGGAGAGGCAAAAAGATCGCAACAGGGTTGCCCCCAAACGGCAAAAATCTTCTTCGCTACCTGAGGATTGAGAGACCACTCGTGAGGAGAAAGAATGGTGCGACTGAGTTTGTCCGCAAGGATGTTGGATTTTCCCGGAATGTGCGTTGCTACCAGAAAGCGTTTGGTGGAAATTGCCCATTCCCAGACTCTCATGGCCTCTCGACAAAGGGGATAGGACCTGGTTCCTCCCTGTTTGTTGATGTACCAGACTACTGACATGTTGTCTGTCTGAATCGCAATAGTCCCTGAAGGAAGAACGTGGTGAAGTGCTTGCAACGCCAGGAGCACCACCCTCATTTCCAGGACATTTATATGCAACAACGTCTCTGTGGGGTTCCACGTGCCTTGGACAATCTTTCCCGCAGAATGCCCCCCCCACCCGAGGCAAGAAGCGTCCGTGGTCACTGTGGCTCAGGGAAATGCAGCACAAAAGGGTCTCCCTGTCAGGGGCTCCGGAGAAAGAAGCCACCAAAGAAGGGAATCCTTGCACGCTTTGCTGACCGCTATCGGAGTGTTGAGAGAGGAATAGAGAGGGGACCACTGAACCTGAAGGGTCCATTGAAGAACCCGCATGCGTAAGCGAGCATGAATGAGAAGCGGGATAGCTGCCGCCATTGAACCTAGGGCCCTCAGGACCGAAGCTGCAGTCGGAAATGGTTGCAGGACCGCTGCTACATGACACTTCAGGTTGGCAATTCTGTCTGGAGTGAGGAAGGCTCGCATTGACCTGGTGTTTAGCCTTCCTCCTATGAAATCTATAGCTTGTGTGGGGTGCAGTAAAGATTTCTCCCAGTTGACAGTGATGCCCAGCCTTGGGGCTAGTTGAAGAAAGTAGTCCCTGGCTGAGCACAGAAGATGCCTTGATGATGCCGTCAGGAGCCAGTCGTCCAGGTACGGAAAGACCTGTAATCCCTGGAGTCTCAGGTGGGCCGCTACCACCGCTAGAACTTTGGTGAACACCCTGGGGGCTGAGGTGAGACCAAAGGGGAGAACCCTGAACTGATAATGACTGGCTCCCAGCCGGAAGCGAAGAAACCTCCTGGACCGTCTGTCCATGCGAATGTGGTAGTACGCGTCCTTGAGGTCGATGGAGCACATCCAGTCGTTCTCCCTCAAGAGGGGGAGTATAGATTGAAGGGTGACCATCCGGAACTTTTGCTTGGTTACTGACAGGTTCAGCTGGGAAAGATCCAAGATTGGTCTCAAGTCCCCCGTTTTCTTTGGCACCAAAAAGAACCTGGAGTAAAACCCTGACCCGGTTTGATCTGGGGGGACGTACTGGATAGCTCTTTTTTCTAGCAGCTGTTCGATTTCGATAGCTGCTGCCTCCCTTTGGTCGGGTGGAACATCTGGGAGGCTGCGAGATCTGGGTACTTTGTACAGGGGGATTGTATAACCTCTGGATATCACGCGAAGCACCCAACGGTCTGATGTGATGGACTCCCAAGAAGTTAGGTGCCTCGAGAAACGCCCCCCGACTGCCTCCAGAGACGGACAGCCGGGCAACCCTTCAGGGCTGCTGCGTGGGTCTCTCCGAGAAAGGTTCTCTGGACCTAAAGTTTCTAGGAGCCCCCCTGCCTCTAGGACGGTGACCTCCCTGTCCTCCTCTGCCACGGGAGGACTGGTTATCCGGAGCAGGTTGGGACTGCTGCGATTTCCGGAACCACATCTTCTTCTGTCCCTTTTGGTTCTTCGAGAAGGACCTCTGGGGAGCTGAGAAGCGGACTCAGACAGCAGACAGCGTCTTCCCGTCCTTTTCGCTCTGGACCAGTGTTTCACGAACAGTCTTGCCAAACAAGGCAGAACCATCAAAGGGGGCATTTGCGAAAGTCGCCTTGAAGGGCTCTGCGAAATCACAGTGGCGGAGCCAGGCCTGCCGCCTCATGACTAGGCCTGCTCCGCTGGCTCTAGCGGCTCCCTCGGTAGCGTGAGAAAGTAGCCGCATAGATGTGTTAGACACCGCTCTAAGAGTGGCCATTCGGGTGGAGTATACCTGCTTATCCTCACCCGACATGGACTCTGGGGGAGAAGCAGCGTATTCTTTAATCAGATCCCGCTGCATCCTGATGACATGTGCCATGTAGTTCAGCGCTCTCAAAGAGAAGGTTGCTGAACTGAAAACTCGCTTCCCAATGCGATCCATCGAGCGGGACTCCTTGCCCGGAGGATGCAGAGGGACTCTCCTGGGCCAATTCCCTCTTAGTGGCTGCAGCCATCATCATGGCATCTACTGGGGGGCCCTTGCTCCAGTGAGTGCGGTCCGCCGGAGGGGAAAGGATACGGTCAGGACGCTTGGGTACAGGCTCAACGGTGTCCGGATCCTTCCACGCTCTGATGGATATAAGGTCCACCAGAGGGTCGGCAGGAGGGGACACCCAAGAGGTAGATGGGCCTGCCTCGAATGCCTCCAAGAACACAGACTCGTCTGAGGAAGCCTTGGGGGCAGACCACCCCCCCCTGATCCTTAACATTTCCATAATGTCTCCAAATGAGATGTCTTCAGGGGGTGATCTTGGGAGCCTTCCCCTTCATCCAAGTCTGTGTCTTTGGTAACGGACTCGGGGGAGTCCATGTGCCTCCTTTTGCACTTACGCTTCCGAGGTACTTCATCGGGGGGGCTGTCCGAGGAGTACTCTTCCGCAGCTGGATGTTCCAAGGGAACTACTTGGGACATCGAGGCGGGCTGTCCCTGGGACCGGCTGGTGGGGGCCTGGCCCAACTGCAAGGGAGTGTGGGATGGAGCCGTGGCAGGGACCGGGGGTCCGGACATCCTCAACAGTGCCCTTTCCACTACGTCGAAGGCCGAGGGGGAGCCAGCTTCTCTAAACCCCGAGAGCCGACCCCCACTCGGATCCGACGCACGGATCGGAACCGGAGCCGAAACCGTCGGATCCGAGAGACCGGTGTGCTCCGACCTGGACGGAGCCGAAGACACACCAGCTCCCTTGGATCCAAGGCTCGGTCCTCAGCTCCGAGAGGTCGGGTCCGGCACCAAGCACTCAAGGGATGGGACGGATCCGAGGTGCGCCGACCTATCGGATCCGACCCACCCCCGGATCCAACTCTGCCCGGCGCCGACAGCTCCGAACCCATGGTATGGGTCGGAGAAGGAGCCAAACGGGGCGAAAGGGTCAAGCCCCTCCCGGATGGGGGGGGGCTAGGAGCACTCCCATTTGCATTTGGGCCTGGATGAATTTCCTCATCATCCGGTCCATATCTGCTTCACTCAGAGAATGTGGATCTGGTGGAGGCCACCGAAGCGGACCTAGAGAGCCGCCTCGGGGACCTCGCTGAAGGGCTAGCCTCCTCCTCGGGCCCAGGAGAGAACCGAGGGGAGTGGAGCCGAGGAGGAGGAAAGCTAGAAGGCACAGGGGAGGCCTGCTTAGATGGAGGAGCCGAACTGGAGGTTTCAGCTCTCCGTTTGTGGTGCCTCTCCTTCTCTCTCTCCCTAGAAGACTCTCTGTCCTCCGGCATCTTAGAGGGAGGTTGAGTCCCAGCCGGAGGAGGAGAGCCCACAGCAACTGCTTGCTGAGTAGAAGGGGCAGAAGCCGAAGCGGTATCTGGAGGGAGAAGTCCCGCCAGCACCAGCTTCGACCTCCGCTCCTCAAAGCTCGGGGTTGAACCCTGCACAAATGGTACAACCAGATGACAGGTGTTCAACCCCAAGCACTAATGCGCAAGTGTGGCCATCCGCTGGGGACAGCTTATGGCCACACTCGGTACATTTAGAGAATACAGCCTTATGGGCTTCAGACATAAGCCCTAACAGGCCTAAAACAAACACACACACACACACAAACTACGCAAAACCCGAGAAAAGTTTAAAATAAAGAGAGAGGAAAGCCTAACACAATCACTACTAACCAATTAAATTAAAAAAGTTAAGATTTTTGAAAATTTTTCTGTCAGAAAAACTTATCTGAAAAAACTTTGCCAGGAGCTCAAGGAATCCGTCGCAACTTGAAAGCGGCAAACGAAATCTGAGGTCAGTCAGGGCTTGGCAAGGGGTTATGGGTAAGAGGGAGGAGCTAGGAGCTCGGAGCCTAAGCTTTTGAAATGCCGGCTCGGATCCGAGGTCGGATCAGATACCCACAGGTTGCAGACAAATGAAGTCTGCCTACTTCAGATTCAGTATTCTGCATGAGATTGAGAAGAATCCAAGTGTTTTCTTTTGCATGTCTTGTTCAGAGGGACCTCATTGGTGAGATGGTCTGGGGAGGTATCAGAAAGGATAGGGGAGTCTTGAACTGATTGGAGACTTGAATGGGCTGGCTGTTCCACTGCAATAGAAAATTGAGGCTCAGAGCAAAAACCTGAAGGTGAGAGATATACGATCCAAGGGGGGTCAGGTATGCCTATGCCCTTTCTCTAGGTAAAGGCAAAGTCCTCTCCACAATCTCAGTGCCTAGAGGAGAGTGAAGCCAAAGAGTAGAGTAGACATTTTCTGCACAGCCAACCCCTGAATCCCCTCCACCTGAAGATGGAGTTGGACCAGAGCCAAAGTTCTGAGAGGCAGGGACTACGACAACTTTGGAGTGGACCCTGGTCCCAGATCCAGAATAGACACTCCAGCTCAGTGTCTCTGTTCTGAAAAGCTTTGAGCCAGATGGCCTACGGAAGTGACCAGAGTCAAAGGAGTGCTTTTTGTATCTGAATAGGACAACCCCAGGATCTTGGATCAGAGGGCTGAAGAACTGCAGGCTAGATTGAGAGAAACTAGTCATGGGCAGGCTTACAGATCCAATGGGAGATGTAGCCAGAATTACCCCATCTGGATCGCAGCCCTGAAGAATTTCCTCATCATACTTATCCACTTCGGCCTCGAACAAACTGGACCTGAGTGAGGAGCCAGTGAATGGTGGGCCTCTAGTGCTTACATTGAGACTCCTGCAAAAATCAGAAAGGGAATCATGAAGGTATTTGTCCAGCAAATGAAGGTGTGACCAGATCCAATAAAATTTCGTTTTCAAAGTGGTAGAATCTGTAGTTATCAGATTTTGACATTTTTTGAGGTGGCACTGAGGATGGAGCCAAGCATGTCCGATCCAGAGAACTTTCTAGACTGTCTTTGGGATCAAGTCAGGCAGCCCTTTATCAGATTTCTTAGAGGGGGTTTTAAACCCCAGCTGGAATAGAAAGAAGACCCTTCAAAACTAGTCTGTTGCATCTATCCTCAAATGCCTGGGTGTTGAAGCTGGCACAAGTACAATCTAAATCAAAATGGGCAGCACCCAAGCAATAGACATTTCCTGTGGGCAAGTGAATTAGGTATTTTGTGCATTTCTTGTAACCAGTTGGTTTGTCAGCCATCCTTGTGTGCCAATCCGAAAAAGGGAAAGGCCCAAAAAGGAAAATTACAAGTACAAAAAAAATACTTTCTTTAAGAAAAAAAATTGACAAGAATTAAATGGTAGTCAAGGATACACTAAAATGGAGAGATAAGGAGAAAGCCAAAGTACCAACAATGGTATTGGAAGGAAATACTGAGGTCTCTTTTCAAAGGTTGGTACTAGGCTATCGGCCCTCAGGCCTATACAAGCCTAGCCATAACAATTCCCTATCTCTTCCCACAGTATTTACTTCCCTGGACCCCTGTCTAGCAGTGTGAATGACAGGATCCCCAGGGTGAATTTCCCATCCAAAGTTACATTTGGAGAGGGCCAAAGAGGCACTCTGCTTGACATGTATGAGCAGTCTATTCGAGTCTGGGGAGTCTCTGGGTCAGGAACCTATCCCTCCAGCATGTTTTGTTCATTGCGATAAGGTGTAGATCCCTGTAGCATCTCTCTCTGAAGGATTGGGATTTAAGTGTAGCATGTCCGACAGCTCTGGGTTTGACATGGCCTTGTATGTTCAAGCAGAGATCACCTCTGAGTAGACTGAGTATAGGTGGAGTGTTTTTTTTTTTTTTTTAAGACTGTCAGCATAGGGCATCTGCTTTAGGCCTGTGATTCTTTTAGTGAGGTATTCTGCAGCCTTTCTAGTTGCAGATGTCTTCAGAGGTACATACCAAATGAGGCATTGTATTTTATAATGGGTCTAATGACCCATGAGTACAGTGGGATAATGACCTCTTTCTGGATGAAAAGCCCTTTGTGATTAGGTATGCCACATAGGATTTCCTGAATGCTGTGGCGGTGGTTATCGAAGGTGAGACCACTGTCCACCTGTGTCCGTAAGTCTCTTATCACACTGTGTTTAGTATACTGCCACCTATATGGTAATTCACCTTTTGCTTGTGTTATGTAGGAGTCAACTGCATATCTCCAAAATATCCCCAACAAGGTAGTGTAGAATTACCTGATTTGACTGGGGGTACCCGCTTATTCCACTTAACTCCTACCCTTTTCCACTCAACTCTGTTGTTCACAACTTCTCCTCTAATTAAAGTAGGAAAGTAAAAGGCCTAAACATTTTCACTGCTTGTATCTTACTACCCACCCATCAAAATTGCTAGTTTTTTTTTTTTTTGTCTCTCCCCTGCATATCTTTAGCTGCTGTAACACAAGCCTTTTTAATCCATACGCCTAAATCCTTCATCTTATTGTGTCTGGGTATTGCTGAACCAAACTGTACTGAAGTACACAATTTATAGCTACAACATTTGTTTTAACTTCATTTTATATTCTGAAAAATGTGAAACAGTCTCAAAACATTCTACAGTACTGAAATGCCCTTTTGTGGATGCTTCAAGTACAAAATACCAAACACTTCTTGATAGTCACACCAATTATATGAAATCATTTTCTTTGCCATAGGCCCCAAATATAAAACAAATAAGGGGGAAATGGCCCTGCCTGGTTTCTCTGTTCAACTTAGAGGAACCCTCCCACTAATTCTTGTTCTGATCCTTTAGACATCTAAATTAACATTACTGTACCAGAGAATACAAATGCTTTCATTGCCCTACTGTTAATAGCACAAGCATATTCTATCAAATGTTTTATATACATCCACACCCACCAACAGTTGCATTTTGCTTCCCTGTTACTCCATTTTTCTCTCTCAAGCTTTTAATTTTTCTTCAGTGACATGATTTTTGAAAGCATTTAAAGTTCTCATCTCTCCTTTATGTGCATTCTGTCTACCACAAACATCTGCCTGTGTGTGATACATACACAAGATATTAAGTGCAACTCATATTCAACTCCTCACAAATGAACAGACACTAACAGTCAATAGGAACATTAGGATAAAATGATTGAAAAAATCGTATTAGAAATATGAACAATGTAATAGTTATAGCTAATTTTACTGAAAGTGCTCCTTTCATAGTACTGAACCTATTTTAGTGGGCTACAGCCCCTGTTCACATTTCAACAGTACAGACTCCAGGATTACACTACTTTGAAAAGGAGCAGTTTCAACAAGCTGCCAATTTAAACTGCTTTTCATAAATTTTCCTGCAACCAATAATTGGAAACTGCAAAGAAAAAAAATTGGTGTGTGCTCAAGAAAAAAAATACCTACACAGACTCATGCTAGCATCAGTAAGGCAACTACAGGAAATGTGCCTACCGAAGCCAGTTCCAATTAAAAACAGTCCGACAGTACACAGACATCCCCTGAAGACAGATTAACTCTGGTAGAGGGGACCTATGGTTTTGGTAATTCAGATGGTTGCAACAAAATATCCCATAACATTTATCAGAGTAAGTGAATCCCCCCATTGCCTGGGGCCTATTATTTTGGTAATTCAGATGGCTGTAAAGATCCCATAGCATTTATCAAAAAGAATGTGAATTCCCCCAATGCCCTGGCCAAAGTTCCCCTAATCAAACCATACTGATCAACTTGCAGTGCCATCTTACAACAAATGCCATTTCTTTCAGTTTTAGTATACCCTTTTCGCTATTATATAGCCTTATAACCACCCCCCACTTCTCATTTACTTATTAAAAGTTCACCTTCCTACCTCTAACCAATCTAAATTACCTAAACCTGATTTCCCCGCTGACCACTTCCCATAATTTGTTTTACAACCATTTTCATTATCTAGACTATTTTTCACAATTCTTACAAAAATGTTTAACTGACATCACAATGCTAGATATGCATGGTCTTTCATTCCAGCTCAACAAATGGATAATTAGATACAACTTAAGCACTTTTCAAGAACTGGGATGCAGAAATCTGGCATCTCCCCCTCCCATAATTCTCTTGATTACCTCAATTTGCCTGCTTGTATCTAGTTCTCCTAATGGGCGCCACACAGACTCAAACCTAAGTGGATAAGGGATAAATAGCTACATGGTGCCAAATAGACAAGGCCCTGGCTAGGTCCAACCAAAATGCTGTAACAAAGAACAATTTAGAATGGGGATAGTGGGAAAGTAATGTTGAGCTGATTAACACAAGGATGTAGTATTAACTACACAAGTTTGGTGTCTGATGTTTCCTCTCCAACTCAGATTCCCTCATAACCAGGTGCAGTCTCATGGAAAGATATTCTAAAGAATGGTGGGTCAAAGGACACAGGATCTAGACTGATTTAGTTTGCAATGTGGCACAAGCACGAATGGTAGACCAGGTAGCCACAGTTGAGATCTCATCTATAGGTACTCTGGCAAAAATAGGTAGCCAGTGCCAGAGTTGAGAGATGGGCTTGTGCAGTAAAGTTGAACCCTTTTCCTTATAAAGGAAGGAGATACAGCTGGACAAGGTCACTTTAGAAACTCCTTGGCCCAATTTACCCTTTGGAGAGAGCAGATCTTTGTCTTTGGTGCAACACAAAATCTGAGCTGGCTGTGAACCTCCATCAAATGTAAAACTATTTCCCTTTATTAGGAACATTTGGAAAGAAACATGGTAGGATACTTGTCTGGCCAAGATATGCTACTAAAGCCAGTTCAGAAGTAAAATATGGACTGGTGCGCAAAGATACTATCTTTATGAAATGCAGCAGTCAAGAAGAAACTGCCTGCAACTCAAATCCTCCTAGCGGAGGCAAGTATTACTAGAAAAATGGTGTTCCAAGCAAGGGATTTTAGTACTGAAGATGCTAGTTCAAAGGGAAAAACAGGTAAGGCTTCAAGAATAAGTGTCCCATGGAGGAACTGATCCTTAGAGGGATAAGGAAGAAAGCCTTTGCCATCTTCAGAGATGCAATGGGGGGCTATGCTTTTTGTCCAGTGTGAAAACTAGATATGGCTAACTATCTTGGTGGCAGAGAAACTAGCACCTTTCTGAAACAAGCCTGCTAAGAAATCTAATATGGGATGTCAATGGAGAGAAAGGATCCAACCTTTTAGATGCCACCCATACAATAAATCTTTACCATTTGCTAAGGTAGCCCTTCCTATTATTCTGCAGTCTTCAAAAAACATGTTTAACTGGAGTAGATAGCATATTCAACCAAAGCCTGTGCACCAGCTTTGTCCCAGCAGAATGGACACCAGCCACTGTTATCCCGCTGCACAAAGGTGGAGCATCCACCCACCCAGACAATCACAGGCCAATCAGCCTAGTCTGATCTGCAAGGCCATGGAATGGATCATCAAGGACCTTATAAACAAGGACATTGGCAACCACCAAACACTTGATCCCACACAGTTTGGTTTTATCAAAATGAGATCATGCCTGTTAAACAGTCGCATTCTTTGAAACAGTCACCAAAGCCATTGATGAGGGCAAGACAGTGCCTACCCTGACCTAGCCAAAGCCTTTGACACCAATTCCCCACTCTGGCAAAATAAACTCAACCAGCTAGGCATCAACCCATATGTTACCAGATGGGTAGCGGACTCGCTGAGAACCCACTCAGTCAAAACAGGGGAAGCCACCTCTAACAGTAGACCCATAAGCAGCATACCCCAATGACTGGTCTTGGGGCCTCTGCTGTTTGGGATGTATTTTTCTGAGGTGCAAGCCAAAACTAGTGGTCTGTGAGTGACCAAGTTTGCAGATGACAGCAAGCTGGGCAGGGTCATAAATCATCCTAGTGATGTGAACATCCTCCAAGAGGGCCTTAACCAAACTGACTGGTGCCAGAAGCATGGCTTCAAACTGAATGCCAAGAAATGCATCATTCCCCTTTGGGTGAAAAGGGTGTCCAGCACTAATTATCACATTAATAGCAATGTACTAAGCATGCCATCAGTTGTGATGGACTTGGGCACCCAGGTTGATCGCATCCTTGACTTTTTGACCATGTTACTTTCGTTGTACAGGCAGCTTTCTACATGGCCCACCTCATAAGCAAGGGTATTTCATCCAGGAACAAGGAGGTCATAACATCTCTGTACTACTCCCTTATCAGACCCGTTGAGTACAATGCCCATCGGCATGTACCTTACCAAGCACAAGCAACAGTTGGAGACCCTACAGAGGTTCCTGACAAGGAAAATCCAGGGTCTCAAACACCTATAGTATACAGATAAGCTAAAAGCCCCGTCTCTCTACTTGTCTCCTACAGACAGCTCAGAGGTGACCTGGGTCTGGCATACAAGGCAGTCTCAGAGTCCGCCTTGGAGTTGCTGCATATCTGCAAGTCAAACTCCACTCACACAACCCACATGCAAGGTCCCAACAGTCTGACATTAATATACCTTATTGGCAGGATAGATGTGTCCCAACAACTCCATCTGTGGAATAGACTTCCTCTCCATGTCAAGCAGAGTACCTCACTAGCCCTCTAAGAGGAATCTGGATGACTAGGTGGGAAACAGAAAATATACCCCTGGGATCCCACCTGTGTCCCTGCTGGACAGGGAAAACAGGTGCTAACTAAGGGAATATGGGTGAAATTCTTGGCTAGGCTTAAGGGCCTCTGGGCCAATAGCCTAGTATCCTATGAACCTATGGCATCTCTGATCACTATTAGAACTGGACCTATGCAGTCAATTTCAAGATCTTGTCTCAGACTGGACCACAAACAAATCAAAGGAGGCCACAAGAGGAACTAAACTTGCTGCAGCCAAAATGGCACAATGAGAATTACCACTGCCTTATACCTCAAGACTTTTTAAAGAAGCTTGATTTGGGGGGGGGGGGGGTACAGGAGACCAGAGGGCCAATTATGAACTAGAACACCCCTCTGGGTAAATAGGACAAAGTAGCTGCTGCTCTTGTTTAGCCAAGAGGTAAAGACTGCAGCACGGCTGAACTCCAGTGACTGAAAATCACTGCCACTCAAAGCAGAACAGACCTGCTGAGTTTGTCCACCAGAACACTGGAAGAACCTGGGATATGCACTGGTACAAGAAAGCACTGGAAAGACATTGCTTGTTGCCATAACCTCATGGCTTCTCAGCATAACTGATGTGAATCTATTCCCCTCCTCTATACCAGACCATTGCCACATTCTCCATCTGAACTGATATCACACTCTTATGGAGCAGGTCCTGAAAAGTATGCAACACTAGGATGACTATTCTAGTCTCAAAGACATTGATGTGAAGTCTGCCCTCTGACACAAAGTGCCTTGAAGCACCTTCCCTGCATAATGCCCCACACCCCAGAAAGGAGGTGTCCATGGGCACAGTGGCCATCAGGGGTGGTAGGGTGAAAGGTCACCCCCATGTGACTGCCTGGAAGGTCAACTACCAACAGCTATGGCACCTAACTGATGCAAGATAAACTGGGGGATGACAGCACTGACCATTGTACAGTGTCCACTGCAGAACTCATGTAAAATCTTGCTTGAGGTACTAGTGAGACAGATGCAGCTGTCAAATCCAGTAACTGTAGAACATTGCGGGTTTGAATGAGAAAGGACCTCTGAAATCAAGTGATGTACAGATAGTATTATGGAAGTCTGGCAATTTATGAATTTGAATCTAGGTGGCACCATATGAACTCTAGTCTGCATTGGTGTCAACTGGCTTTTGGCTAGATGGAGCAAAATGTGCCTGCACCAGATATGCAAACCTCTGGTAACTGCAGTGAGGAACCACTTCACTTCAACTAGAGGCAACACCCAGAACCCTTGCAGCCTGATGCACTTTGCAAGGACTGCCATGCATTTGGTGGGCTCCCTGGGAGCTGTGGTAAGACCAAAGGGCAACACTCTGAAAAGGACAGTCTTTCAGCTAGAAACAGAAGTCTCATGTACTGCCTAGCTATCTTGGTGTAGGGGGCATTCTATTCAGCACATCAACTTGTCTTTCCTCAGGTGGTAGAAAGGAGTGAACAGTTTGGTTTCACCAAATGGCTGAGGTGGCTTAGGTCTAGACTGGGTCCAAGGTCCCAATTTCCCCCATAACCAAAAACCTTGAATATGGACCCCCCCCAGATGACTTCTAACAGCATTGCTACTTCTGCTGCTGTGTAGGATGGCATGGAATGTCAGGGATTTTTTTTTTTTGAGGGGGAAAAAAGTCATGGACTAAGAGTGTACATGGATAAATGTTACCATGCCTGCCTCCAAGAGTGCAGCAGTCCAGCAACTGTTCAGCAGCACTGCAAGGATTTCAAAGTAAATGGACATTGAAACCCTTTGTGATCCACCTCTGCCCCTACATTGATGTCTATTAAAGTTACACACCCTCAGGAAGGAAATCCGTTAGCAGAAACATTTAATAAAGCTTGGACTTTCAAAGACAGCTTTCCACCCTTTTGGTTCTGGGAAATGTCCTTTGGGGTCAAAAATATGCCAACTGGATTTTTGCCCTTCTGTTCACTTTTGGCAAGTATTTTTAGCTTTAAGCCCAAAGAGGTGTTGAACCACTGAAGGCGGTATTAATGAAGATGATCTTAAACCTTTCCTCAGAATCAGACACACATCATAGGAAAGTAGATGGACATTGGCCACAGACGGGAGATAGCTGTGATTCTACCAATTTCTGAATGGCAGCAGGCAGATTACCAGACAGTGATTTGGACAGTTCTTTAGACAGGTCTTCTGAAAACGGTTAGGCAAGTCTGTATTCAGAGTGCAAATGTCACTGAAGTAGAAGTCAGTTTCACAAATTTGGCATGTGCCCTTGGCACCTTGGAGTATAAACAGATTTGCTCTCTTCGTATAGCTCCTTTATGGTGGCTGTTTCAACCACATCTATTGGGGACCCTTGTTTCCATGGAACTTGTTCATAAGGGCAACCAATATTTGGTCTTTCTATGAGAGCAGCAGCTCCATCTCATCAGTTTCCTTTCAGGCTCACTGAGAAACCAAGTTTCGGCTCCCCAGTGGACAGGACCACCTAGGAGGTAGATAAAGCCAGCACCACAATCCTAGAATGCAGATTCTTCCAGGGAGGGGGCTTCAGTGGGCCAAGCCCCTCTTTCAATTCTAGATGCATTAAAGCTACATCTTCCACAGGAGGATCTGGGTGATGCTTCCCCTTCACTAAAAAAAAAGAACAGTATCCTTTGTGACAAACTCCAGCAAGGAGTTAAAAATGGAAAGGTTTGAATTGGTTAGGGAATTCACCAGGTAAGATTCCTTAAAGTTTGGAAGTTGGCTGTTCCTGTCAAAACAGGATGAGTGAACAAGACCTTGACAAAACCCCCTCAAAAGGCAAGACAAAAGCAGAGTTTATACCCCTGACCAGTAGATGCCACAGAGGGTACATCTCCAACCCAGACCACACCTTGGCTCTAACAGAATTCAGTACCAAACTGTTCAGAGCCAGGGGTGAAGAATAATCAAGTGGATCAGAGTCAAGAAACTTCCACATCACTGGCTTCAGAGAAGCTCAATCAAAAATACCCAGAAGATGCCACAGAAGGTGGTCTTGAGCCATGTGGTATATCCTGCAAGATGAGGGAAACCAAAGCACTAGCTTGCTCCAGACAAAAATGACTAAGAGTTGGGGACTGGATTCAAAATCTCACCCCAGAGACTGATCTGAAGCTTCAGGGTCATTGGAGATGGACAAGACCGATACAAAGATCTTCTAAACTACTTGCTTTTTTGCTCCCCATCCTTTAGTCATCTTTCTCCTTTGCTTCTCAGACTTTCTGAAGGAAAGCAATGAAGCTTCATATGTTGAGGAAATCCCACTTGGGGCAGGGAGGAGGCCAGAGAATAGGTTTCTTCTGATGATCGAGAGCTCTGGTCGTGAAAGAAGCACAGGCCTTGTACTTTGAGTGCACTACTCCTAAAACAAGTCACTACATTGTGAAAGCAGTGGCCTTATCTGACATATCTAGAAATGTACACAACTGCTACAACCAAATGTAAGCACCCAGCTGCACAAACAGAAAATTCAAATTACCTATGAGAAATCTAACCACTAGTGGGGGGGGGGGGGACCGACCACACTACAGCTACACAAAGACTTTTTTGTTACAGAGGGTTGATGGAAGAGAAATGCAATAACCATCTAGAAACTCACAGTTGAAGTTAACCCCTTTAGTAGAAATCAAAGATATATTGTGTACATTACAACTTTATTTGGAAAAACCCAAATAAAAAACAATGTACACAATACTTCTGTAGTGTTGTCACCTATAGACAATGAATTGCTTAAAGGTTTAGGTTTTATTCCTTGTTACCAGAAGATATTTTTGTGAAAGATGTCATTACTTAGTGGTTTATTGAACCTTAGATTGTTTTTTGGTAAGGATAGGAGGGAGTCAAAATAATTTAAAATTTAACCATCTAAATTTACACCTCCTGTGAATAAATGCAGCTAGTTTTCAAAGAATTTTGAAGGATTTGCATTTTCATTATAGCAAGTTTTCTAGAATTTCACATCAGAATCTTAATAAAATGGAGTGGATTACACAAAAAAAATAGCTGAAAACAGATTATTAAAGCAGATAAGGGAGGTCAGGTGGTTGTATGGAATTGGGCTATTTTTTTTTTTTTTTAGAGGCCAATACCAACTTGTCAGATCGGTTTTACCAAAAATGTATTTAGATCCAACCCCCAGGTCTAAGGCAGATACTAATAATTTTTTGAAATCGGCTTTGGAAGACCATTTCTAAAAAGGTTTTATACCAGTTGATGGTACAGGATCCTACTAGGCAGTATTTTTATGTTGCCTAAAATTCACAAAAATGCATGGTATCCACCAGGTAGACCTATTGTGGCAGGGAATAGTTCACTTACACAAATACGATCCAAATTTTGTTATATTTTAAAGCCATTATTGGGGTTGAGAATTCAGGATACCACATTTTCGTTTATTCAGGAAATGTAGCTTGATTCAGGATGGCTTCTTTGCCCTTTACATGTGAAAGGGTCATTTACCTGCATTCCCACACTGGGCTGGATTAATGGCCCTAGATTATTGGTTTAATAGGGCTTCTATGTATAGTCCAGGTTTCAATACTTATGTTTGACCGAACCGGTGTTGACAAAAACATGTTTATTTTACAGAATGCTACTTACAACTTAATGGTAGGTACCACAATGGGGCCATCTTTTGCACCTATTTATGCAGACCTTTTGATGGGTTTTATTGGGGAACAATTTAGGATTCTCAAAAAGAAGTTATGTTCTTACCATAATATTCCATCTGTGCTTATCTTCATTCATTACTGACTGGTATCAGTTCTGTCCTCGGAACAGTCGGCTGTTATAACAAGCTCGCACCAGCCAAAAATTCTCAAGCTAAGCTTACCCATAGTGCCACTATCTCCATCACCTCAGATGGAGTTTGCACACAAGAAAAAGGTTAGAAAGCAGAGGCTTCATCTGGGTAAATACCTAATCATACAGTAGGTCCAAGCCAAACCTCCAGGAGTCTCAGAGGGGGTTGGTGGGAGGGATGTAATGAATGAAGACCACCACGATGGAACATTCTGGTAAGAAATTAACTTCTTTACCTGATGTTAATCTTCATTCATTCCTTACTGATGGGACAGAGTCCCTAGCTACTTTATTACCTGGGAGGCCCTATGGAAGGATGTTCCTGAGCACCACTGAACCAAAGGAGTCTCTCCCCCCCTGGAGACCAAATCCAATTTGTAAGCAGTGATAAAGGTAAGAGAAGTGGCCCATGTTGCTGCTGCACAAATGTCATCCATGGAAGGCAACAGATGTTGACTCATCTGGTTGAATGCACTTTGACCTTGTAAGGTAGAACAGCTTTGCTTTGTTGGCAAATGCAGTCTCTTAACCATTTGGCTACAGTCACTTTGGAAATGTATCTTCCCAACTTTGGTCCTGAGAAGGATACGAATTGGTCAGATTTTTTGTAATAATTTAGGCACGTCCAAGTAGAATCACAATTGTCTATGTGCATCAAGTAAATGTAATGAATATTCCCCTTTATAAGAAAAATCTGGAAAGAAAACTTGCAGATCAATTGTTTGATAATCAAATCGGAAAAAAACTTTAGGTAAGAAGGTGGGATTAGTCAGAAGTGATGCTCCATCTTTGTGGAAAGCCATGCAAGGACATTTAATGTACAAAGCCTGTAATTCAGACTTTCACCTTGCTTAAGTAATAGCTACCAAGAATAAAGATTTCCAGGATAAGAATTTCATATTGCTAATGGCAAGCAGGTTCAAAAGGGGGACAATTCAATGATTGTAGGACTAGTGTTAAACTCCAGGGTTTGATTGGGCTCTTTGAAGGGGGGGGGGTCTAATGTGGGCGACTCCTTTCAAAAAGGTTTGAGACTGAGAAAGCAAGGATGAGGCCTGGAAATCATTGTGAAAGTTAGATAGCAGCCAGGTGAACACAAATAGTTGAAGCTGCTGCTCCTGAATGGAGGGGAGTCCATCAACAGTCCAGTATCAAATCTAGTGGAGCTAAAAAAGGGTCTATTCCCTTCTCACAAGAGCAAATTATGAATCTTTTCCACTTGCTGAGGTAAAGTTTCCTTGTGGATGGTTTATGAGAAGCCAGAAGAATATTGCATACAGGGGAGGATAGGTTATTTTGCCTGGCAATTACTGGAAATGGAGGAACCAAGCTGTCTGCTTGAGACTGTTTGGATGTATCAACCCTTGTGGGAGCGACAGCAGTTAGAGTTGGATCCAGAATCCATGGTTGGTGTACTAGGTGAGGATAAAGGAAGGGGAATGAAACTTGTAAGGGCCAATAGGGTGCAATGAGTATGTGTGTTTCTCAACCAAAGGGCTTTCTTTAGAAATTGCATGATCAGAAGGGGAGGGTAAGCATGAAGTCTTGTGGGTCAATCATGTACCAGAGTGCCCCTTGGGGACTCCCCCTACAGAAGAATTGGGGCATAGTAGCTGCTGCATTTGTGGGGGACACAAAAAGATTACAGCAAGGCTGACCCCAGCGACTGAAGATCTTTACCACTATGACACGACTGAGGGACCACTTGAGGCAGGAGAATACATTTGTTCAGTTTGTCTGCAATCCTGTTGGAGTGGTTGGAAGACATCACCCACTGCCAAATTCTCATGGCTTCCCAACACATTGGGTAGGACCTGCCCCCCCCCCATTTGTTGATATACCAGACATATTGTCCGAGTGGATAGCAACTGTTTGATAGGAGGACAGAGAAATGGTTGCAATGCTAGAAGCACTACCCTCAGTTCTAGAACACAGATATGCAGATTGGCTTCCATGGGGAACCAAGTGCCTTGGACAGTCTTTCTGTGGAAGTCCCCACCCCCATCAGATGCATCCATGGTCACGATGGCCTTGGGCTGAGTGGAGGAGAAAGACATCTCCATAGGTCTTTTTCTGGCTTCATCCTCCAAAATAAATCTTGTTTGCATCGATTGAGGATCTGAAAAGACATCGGATGAATCAAAGGGGGCCATGGGGGGTCTAAAATCTTATTTAAATATGCTATCAATACATGCAAATCCGTACAAGCTACAGGAGGAGTCATTACTGGGTACAGTGTGGGTGCTTCAAAGAGCACTTCTGGCTGATACAGAATGAAAATACTAATCGTACTTTGACCTAGGAATGGGGTCCATTCCTGTCATTGCATTAGAAACCAAAGGGATTTGGAGAAATTACAAAAAGGGATACCCCACTGTGTTAAGAAGCCTCATGTGTGGTCTTGCCAGGGGGAACTCTTGTAATTGATGCTGCCATTGATCCTATTAGTTGGACTGCCCAAGCTGAAACTCTGTCCTGAGAGCATCACCCAGAATTGGAGACCTTAGTCTTTCTAATCTGTGAAGTGAGAGGGTGATTACACAAGATTGAGCATTGAAAGTTACCCCTATGAATTCCAGAGTTTGAGAAGGAGTCAACTTGCGTTTCTCCTCATTTGAGATCTCCAAGTATTTTGCTAGCTTTAGGGTGTAATGTAAGGCTGTAACCAACAGAAGCTTGGTGGGGGTGGTAAGGAGCCAATTAGTCTAAATACAGAAACACCCAGAATCCTTGCAGTCTCAAGTGAGCTGTGGCCACTGCCATGCATTTGAACACTTTGGAGTCCATAGAGACCAAAGGGCAGTGCATGGAATTGGTAGTGATTGGCTCCCAGTTGGAAGTGGAGGAATCTTCTGGAGCGTTTGTCCATTTTTATGTGGTAATACGCATCCTAAAGATCTACTGAGCACATCCAATAGTTTTTCCAGGAATGGATAGACTGTACTGTGACCATCCAGAATTCGTGGCAGATTTGTTTAGGATGCCAAGATTGGTCTACAGTCCCCAGTCTCTTTTTTGGCACTAGAGAGCCTGGAGTAAAAACCAGATTCTCTCTGGTCTGGAGGGACTGTTTGGATGACTTTTTTGAAGCAGTTTTCAAATTCCTTGTCCTGTGTCCCTGACTGGGTGTAACATTGGGGATTTGCTTCTGTGGCTTTGGATAAAGGTCAAAGGGGATGTGGTAACCTCTGGTAATTTTCTTCACCCAAGAATCTGTGGTTAAGGATTGCCAGGCATGATAGTGCAAAGAAATCAGTCCCCCTGACCGCTTCCAGAGGTAATTGGGCTGCTCTTCAGGAGTGCTGATAGGGCTGTCCAGAGAAAGAATCTCTGTATCCCTGATTATGCAGACTGCCTCTGCTGGGGCTTCTTCCAGATGAGTTCCCCCTCTGCCCCATCACAGAAAGAACCCTGGGATTTCATGTACCATATCTTTCCACTCCTAAAACGTACACCTACAGCAGAACCCTGGGATTTCATGTACCATATCTTTCCACTCCTAAAACGTACACCTACAGCAGACATGGTCTTGCCGTTTGTTTCCCACCTGGCAAATGTGTTTTTCACTTTTGGGTCAAAAAGGGAAGAAGCTTCCACTGGAGTGTCGAAAGGAAGACTTTAAAAGGGTCCACAAAACCATAGGCACATCCAAGCATGGTGTCCGACAATGCCTGCACCTGCTGCTCTAGCAGTCCCTTCGATAGTATGAGATTAACTACATGGACGAGTTGGATACAGATTCCTGGGTGGCAAGCTGTGAGGCAACTGTCACATACCTCAAAGACTGATCCTAATAAGGTTTGAGTTCTGAGATTAAGTCTTTCTGGAGCCTGGTAAAGTATACCAATTAATTAAAGGACTGGATAACAAAGATCAATGAAAACACCAGGTTTCCTAACCTTTCAATAACCAGATTCCCTCTTCAGGGGGTGGACAGTATGGTTCTCAGTAAGCTCACTTAGTGGCTGCCAACACCACCAGTGTCCACTGCCAAGTCTTTGGACCAATGTGGATTGTCCTCCAGTGGAGAAAGAACAGTCATCTCCGGTAGATAGGTTCTACATTGTCAGGATTCCTCCAAGCTTGCTGCACGATTAGCTGCACCAGGTCATCTGCAGGCAGGGCCACCCAAGTAGTGTCTAGCACAGAAAGCCTGCAAGAATACAAACTCCTCAGAGGAAGGGTTGGTGGGCTTAGTCTCCCTGCTGCTTTAAACTTTCCAGTACATCTCCAAATGAGATCCTCAGGGGTCAACCATGGGACCCTTCCCCTTTATCAGTCTGTATCTTCAGGGGAATCTACTTGCTTCCTTTTACATGATCTTACGTGGTACCTCAGCTGCAGCATCTGAAGAGTGGGGTACCTTGTGGAAGGGTATCTTGAGGTTCCCAGACTATGTCCTAGAGTAGTTGACTGTCAGCTGCATTTCAGAGGACAGGAATAAGAGTCTAGGGCACAGAAGGGACCAGCTGTGAGCCAGCAGAGGCAAATGCCCTCTCCATCACCTGGAAAGCAGGCCCAACTGAAGAGGAGTGGGAGCCTGGAACTGAGAAAGACAACCTTGGTACCAGGGTCACACCCCACTCTGACAAGCCCACCCCCAGGGAAGGATGGCACCACAGAAAAAATAGGTGCCATACTAGGGGTGACTGCCAATGGCCCAGCCAGGATCCAGGATGGCTCGGCTCCAAGCAAGTCCAAAAGGATAGGCTCTGGAGCCATAGTAAGGTCTACCAATGGAACCAAAAAAACTGGTAGCAGGACAGGTGGTGTTGAGGGCTCAGATACCTCCAAAGAGGTTGAAGGAGGAATACATGTCAGTTTGTGGAAAAAATTCTTCAGCTCCAGGTGGGAGGGGGAATTTGGAAGGAGTTGAAAACCCTCTGGCCACCAATAGCGGATCAGTGTCTTACTACATCCAATTCAGAAAGGCTCCTGGAGGAGCGAGTGGACATCCTTGACAGAATGAGGGCATTCCAAAAAGGGGCTTTACTGCTGTCAAAAAAAGGATCTGCTGCCAGGAAATACCAGGTCCAAGGCAATACCTCATCTTTCGGCACCATGGTCAAAGGACCAGCAAGATGTATGGGTTGGAGACAGTAGTGACCAGAGTTGAAAAACCTTTTTGGTGCAAAAGGGGAGTCTGTACTGTTGCCATGAAGAAACTAATACTTTAGCACATATTTCTCAAGAGGGACCAGAATATACATTTAAATTTATAGTATTAAAAACAGAGCAAGGAATAAGAGTGAGACAGACAGTGGGACAAAAGTGGATTTTATTTTTATTGCCGACAGACCACCTGGTCTTAATGGTGTGCTATCATTGAAACATTTTTTTAAAAGCATGGCCATTGAAACATTGAAAGACCATTTTTGTTAGGTTTTATCTAGTTTTAGTAGATCTATTGCCCTTGTCATTTGATTTTATCAGTCATTTAAGTGGTAGCAAGAAAATGTAAGCAGCTGATTATCTTAAATTGATTGTATTTTTTAAATGGAGTTAGTCTGAAGAAGCAATTTGAGCATCACGAAAGGGCTTTTTTTTTTTTTTTTTTAATACATTTAATAAAACTTCTGCCTAGCTGTGTTGGTTCGGTACTATTTTATACATCAGTTTCGTTTATTAGTATCTTGGTCTTGATTGCTACAAATATTTTAGTTTCTACTTTTGCATATTTCAAGACCGTAACATGGCAGAAGGCAATGAGGTAGAACTGGCCTGTAACCCAGATGGGAGAACAGTATCAACTATGAGAATGGGTGATGAACATTTAAATTGGATCCTAAGTATGAACATAAATCAGTTCTTGGATGCAATACTGACCCTCCAAGATGCACCCAAGAAAGATGATAGAAGTATGCACGCTTCTTGTATAAAAAGAGAACTAGAAAATAAACTCTATAAATTTAAACGTTTGCAGTGGCAGTGTTTCACTTGTCATTACAATATAAAGTAGTACAAAGAAGGCTCAGAATTTTAAATATGTCCAGCTATGGAGATACATTTAAGGTGGCAATCACAACCTGAAATTTAGCTGCAAGTATAGTCACTCACTGACTTTCATACCACAAAAGAACTACAAAGACTAATGAACTGAAAAATGATATCTATGAACTTTCCAGTGGAGAAGTGATAAACTGGATTCATTACACAAGAGTATAACGGCATATGAAAAAAGGATGCAAATAGCCAACATTAACTGGGTTGTTTTTGTATGGCCGAAAGAGAACAGCAATACATTGGATAACACTAACCCGATGGAATACAAATGATAGGCTCACAGGAGAAACAGGAAGTTCCACACAACAATGGAGGTACAAAATATGGTAGGAACTACAGGAACAAGTCAGGTTGCTTCATTTCAGTCACAAGAGGAAACCAACACTATACACCAACACACACAAGGAGGATGTGGTTTACCTTCACAAATTAGCAGAAAAGGGGTTATGAGTATACAAATAGCATCTTTTTCTGAAGTAGTGGCCCTAAATACAATGGCACCACTTACTTTAATGAATCCTCTTCCCATCAAGGAAAGGTCCAGGAGCCAAGGAAGAAGGGTCAGGGTACAGCATATACCAAACAGACAATATGCAGAATTCAGTAAGGACTCTGACAGTAAAAGGTTTGGTTATAAACAGTTCTTCTAAAACATTGACAGGAACATAAATAAGGGCCTTTTATTCCAGCACAAATAGCAAACCTTATTGACTTGAGATTTAAGAGAGTTTGGCAGAACATTGACACTTAGAACCATGTTTCCAAATAGCAGAGAATGTAGATATTTAAGAAACCTAGCACCTCTATTCCACCACCTCACCCTACGGTGGGTGCTTTTATAAATGTGAACAGATTAGGGAAGCTTATAAAAATGTTTTACAGTATGAAACCTGATTATGTTGCTTTAAAGGAATTGAAAACTATGCATTAACTAGAAATTAGACCAGCTGATAAAGGTGGTCGTATCATATTAAAGTTATATACGAAAGTTATTATAGGACAATGATACGCATTTGTGTGTCTCCAAATCTATTATATCAAGTGTAATTAAACAAGTTTTTTTTTTAATAAATTTTTGATATGCTCATGACTGGAATGATTTCAGAAAGTCTTTTAATGTTGAATACCCCCTTATCCCAACAATGTATGGACTCCCAAAAGTTCACAAGAATGCTTAATGTCCACCAATATTGTCCTATTATGTCCAGTAAAGGCTGGATGACTGGACCATTATCAACTTTTAACTTACACTCTTTAGCATGATCTCACAACCTTCAAGTAAAGGACAGACTTTTTTTTATATAAACAGATTGTTCTTACAGCTTCTAATTGGAGGAAAGAAAATAGTTACGCTAGAGTCCCTTTTTATGGTGATCCCCAACAAATGGGGGATTGAGAACACTGGAGCATTCTTGAATGAGAAGCAATGCTTCCCTAATGACAAGGTGAGCCTATTATGCACTTTACTTGAAATTCTAGAGAATGTTTTTGAAGAATGTTTTGTACAGAAGGTTGACATAGCTATGGGCACAGCCTGTGCCCATAGCCAAGCCAACTTAGCTTTGATACAATGGGAAAAATGTGCTACAAGCAAATGAATTCTCTAAATATATAGTTTTAGATATATGGTTTGTGGACAAAATGTTTTTCTTATAGGAGGGTTCGGTATATTTACACAGTACTACTATATTTTGTAAATTTACATACAAGTATTCTACAGAGGAAGTAGAGTTCTTGGATGTTATGGTAAGAAGACTGAGTTGAAAAATTTACAAGCTAGCCTATATAGGAAGCCTATTCTTAAGTGCAATTACATAAAAATAGTACACACTCTATAGACATGTTACACGTAATGTTATGAAAGGTCAGTTTTTTCATAATTATGAGGCTGCATAACAATGGCACACAGAAGCAGTGACTACTTTAAAATAAGACTTTTTAGACGGAAGATATAGTGAGAAGGAAATAGATTACTCCATCACAAATACATGGAAAGAAAGAGAGGGCAACTGTAGACCCTATTTTACAGAGTGGCAGAAGAGGAATATGCAATATCTAATGTTAGTACCCTTAGAGTTCAGTTATATTCCAGTGACCTAAAATGTTGTGATATTAAAGAAAAACTAGATTAACCACTGTAGAAGAACTGAAGATGCAACACCATATTTCTTTAAAAATAATAAATCCTTTAAAAGGCATTTGTGCTATAACTCAGTTTGAAAAAGGTAGCACAATCAAGTACTATAAGGTACTTTTACCTGTAGAAACTGTACAGCATGTGAAATGTTTATACAGGTGCATACTATACACATTCTTATGCTAATTTTAAAGAGGGAACTAGATTTCTATGCAGATTGTAAAATGTGTACTATAGTTAGTAAAGCATGTCATGCTTTCTATATAGGGAAAACTAATCATTCCCTGAAAGAAACCCTGAGCACTAAAGGGAGATTAGGAATGTTAAACTAATGTTTTAGCGCAACATTTCAAGAGGGACCAGAACATACATTTAAATTTATAGTACTGGAAATAGATCAAGGGATAAGAGGGGGAGACGTAAAAAAAATGTAACATAGCTGAGCAAAAGTGGATTTTTTTTAATGCCGACAGACCATCAGGTCTTAATGGTGTCAGAGACCTTTAAAAGCACGTTTATTGAAAGACTATTTTTGTTAGGTTTTATATAGTTTTGGTATATATGTTTTGGAGACATATATATATATATATATATATATATATATACACACACACACACACACAAATATATATACACACATTATATATATATATATATATACACACATATTTATACGTGTCTAATAGTTTGAGTTAATCAATTTTATTGGTAGTAAGAAAATGTAAGCAGCTGGTCATCTTGAACGGACTATTTTTAAATGGGGTTAATCTGATGACTCTATTTGATCACAAAAGCGCTCACTTTTTATAACATTTAATAAAACTGTTCTGCCCAGCTGTGTTGGTTTGGTACTATTTCTTATTTTATAAGTCAGTTTCACTTATTAGAAGCATACCTTTATCTTGGTCTCAATTGCTACAAATTTTTTTAGTACTGTGGGGACAGCTTGCGGCATTGTTGCCAAGGACAGTACCATAGTGGAAAGCTGAAATACTGGTGTCAATATCGGCACCATAGTCGATTGAGGTCTTGGAATAGAGGACGATACCACAGACTGGGTTGAAGGCCAGGTGCAGAGATTCCTGGAGTTTATTTAAAAATTTGTCTTTGGTTCAGAATATTTAACAGATTCTGGAGATTAGGGTACAGAATGGCTTCTTCTGGTCTCTTTTTAAGGAGGGGATTAACCCCTCCATCTCAGAAATCGCCTCTGAGAAAGGAGTTTTTAGAAGACCCTTCAGAATCTGTACTTTTCCTTTCCATCAAGGTATGGGAGCTGAAAGCCTTACAAATGTCACAAGGGAGTTCAACTTTCAAATGAGGAACCCCGAGACAAGATAACACACTTATTGCACTGTTTGAAGCCAGTCGTTCTTTGTCTGAATCATGTCCAAAATATACACAAATACAGATTACACAACCACAGTTGGAGCTTTTTTATTTAACCAACAAATAGGAAAAGGGAAAGAGGGGGATACCAACAATGGTATTGGGAGTTACCTCAGAAGTAAGGGACACCTGTACCAGCAATGGTATGATGAATACCACAAACTTGGTAAAGAAAGTAAAAAAAAGGCTGTGAGTTCAGAGGGCAAGCAAACTAAACAATTATACAAGAGGTTTTACAAGTAAACAAAATAGAAACTTTTAAATGACTAGGCTTGAGCTGGCTTGACATCTTTATATACAGCAAACGAGATCTGAGGTGGAGAGGGGCACTATGGGTAAGCTTAGCTAAAGTTTGTTTGGCTGAAGCAAGCTAGTTATGATAGCCAACACTGTTCAAAGGACTGAACCAATACCAGTCAGTAATGAAGATTCAGATAAAGTTGCGTTCTCGGTTCAGAGGACAGAACTGATGCTCATCAGTAAGGAATGAATGAACATCAGATCATTTGGAAGCTACAGCTACCTGGAGAAGGTAGTTGGAGGACTACTGGTTGGTCTGGAGGTTTGATGTCATTTACTGGAATTTATACAATACCTGAATGATAATAAATGGGGTATACAATTTACAATGAATCATGACCCTACACAAAACTACCTTCCTGAATGTATTGGTGGAGGTGAATGGTACACAGGCAAGTAAATGCCTTATTGCAGGCCAATGGTTGTCACCCACCACATACAGTTTAGTATACCAAAAGATTAAAAAGGATTTGTTCTGAATCAGAATGAAAAGGTTGATATGATTTGGAAATTTGGTGAGGGGATACAGACATTCTGATGTTACTAGAGCATTTAACTCCCTGCAGGATATAGAATGAATGCAATTGTTGAGATAAAAGCCCAAAAAAATTAGGAGGTCCACCCAGACTTGTTACAAACTTCAGAAACACCTAATGTTTTATGGATCTTGCGCAGAAATGCTGGCACATTTTTCTGTTGCACAATTTATGTAACATCTTGTCAGCTAACTGTTTAGCTTTAGGTGTGGAAAAACACTAAGGGGTTGGTTTAATTATAAAAATACAGAGACTGGTCCAATTATGGCACAATTGTCACTAGGAGGGCAATTAGTAAAAGTATGCCAACCTTGTGGATATTGCAGTTGTAAATATGTTCATAAAACTGATAAATTTTCATCTTCCAATACTTCTAAGGTCTTTAAGATAAAGGTGTTTGGGTGATATATTTAGCTACATGTAATTATTCAGCTTTCTACATTGGCCAAACATCCTGCCCCTTGAAATTTAGGATAACAAAAGATTTAAGTCTAATGCCTTATATAAGCATACTTTACAACATAACCACGGCTAGGTTTTATTTCACTATTATTGATAAAATCAGTTTTAAGATAAATAAAGCAGGGTGGCACAGGGTGTTATAGCAAAGAAAAAGTTGTATTATAAGGTTAGGAGGGTTATTTTCCCCAGGGTTGAATGACCAGTGATAAGATAAAAAGAAGTATTTAAAGCCTGATGTGGTAGTGCTTTACACCAATTAAGGCTTCTACAGCTGAATATATATGTATGTGAATATATAATAAAAACTGGTTCCATTAAGATAGTGTGCTGGCCTGTTTTGTTTCACCAACAGAAAACCCATGCAAACTCCATTTGGACAAAGTTAGACAGGTGAGCCCAGGCTGGATTTTCAGAAGGAAACCGCTAACTAGATTTTCTGAAGTATTTGGTATAATCAAGGTATAAGCCGTAGTTGCTTATGCATATCTGACGACCACAAAGGGTATTCACCTTTGTTGGAAAAGTAGAGAAACACAGGAAGATTAACTGAACTGCAAGGGTCATTCTTTGAAGCTACCCAAAGTAAGACAGAAGGGTTTGTATGAAGATACTGTCCTTATGAAAAACCAAATAAGTGCTTGTAATTCTGAAACAGTTTGGCCAAGGTAAAATCACTAAATGGTTTTCCAGGACAAAAGCTTCATATCTGAGGAGGTTGAAGGTTCAAAAGTAAGATCCGTCAAGACCTGAACAAAAGGCAGATTGAGGGATAACACTGGATCCCTATTACTGGAGTATGAAGGAAAAATACCTGTAAATCCAAAAAAGAAACAACCAAAACCAAGAAGCAGCAAAGCTCAGGGATGCATGACCCGGAAGCAAAGTTGAAAGTAAACAATTAGCCTCTTCAAAATACAAAGGCTACTTGATCTTTTTTTTTTTTTTAAGGACTTTTATTGTAAAAATAGAACAAGCATCACAAAGCGCTTTCACTTGGATAAATCCGAAGGAAAAATACCTTCAAAAGCATTTGAGATTGTGAGAAATGCTAATCTGAAAGTTCAAAATGGCTAACCGAGCCTTGATAGTAGAAAAGCTGGAGCCTGAACTGATCAGATCAGCTAGAAAGTCCAAAACTGACTCCAAGGAGGCTGAGAAAGGATAAACTTACAACATTCACCCATAAAACAAATTTTTCCATTTACTAGTGTACACTCTCCCAGCGGATTCTGTGTGTGGAAGACTATATATACACAGCCACCACCTTCGAATGCTTAGGATTCCTGGCCATCAAGGGAACCGGAGGAACCATGGTCAACTTGAGGGACTGAAGATTGGGTGGATCCAGCCCAGCTGGATGAGAGATGAGACCCATTATGGCAAACTCCCAAAGGGGGTGTTCCAGAAGCGGCCACAAGAAAGGAAACCACACCTGTTGAGATCAAAAGGGGCAATGAGATCATGGATGCTTTGCAATGGGCAGCTTTCTTCAGAAACTTCACTATCAGGGGAACTGGGGGACAGGCGTAAAGGAGACCTGGAAACCAAACATGTACAGCATCCCTGGGTGCCTGTCCCAGAGGGGGGACAAGGGCATAACAGCTGTCGCACTTTGCTGCAACCTGTTTCATCCCCCTCCAATAGTGTCCCAGTAACAAAAAATCCACGCTGCCACTGCTGAATTCAGGGACGACTCATGGGGCAACAATGCTCCTGCTGAGATTATCAGCCAAAATGTTGCACTTCCCCGGGATATATTACCACCAGAAAACCACTGACAGATCACCCACTGCCAGACTCTCATGGCCTCGCAACAAAGAGGATAAATTACCCACCCCCATTTGTTGAGGTACCAGATGACAGATGCCATTCTGGTCCATAATTACAGCCCTGGGGAGAACATCCTGGAATGCTAGGACAGCTCATGTCCAGGACACTGATGTGAATGAGTGAGGAAGACCAGGACCTTTGTACAGTTCTCCCTTTGAAATGCCCCCCCCCCACTCCCAAAGGAAGGCATCCGTGATGACTGGCTGAAGAAACTGCAAAGGGTCTTCCCTTTCGAACAGACTGCAACCACCACTAAATCGGCTAGTGACATACTCTCATCAGCAGTATTGGGAAACCAAAAGGATGAGTAAGGAGAGACCATTGTATAGAAATTATCCATTGCAGAGCCCACATACGAAACATGGTCAAAAGCTTCAGAAGCGAATGAGCTAGAGGTTTGGGACCTCATGTACCGACAAGATCTCAACCCAAAGTCTTAGGACTCTGGCAATCTGAAGGACTGTGTCTAAATGATACCCTATGAATTTTAAGACTTTTACAGCACTGAAGGCTCAATTTGGGGTAACTGACTGCAATTCCTAGTTCTTCGCATATTTGGAGTAAAGTGTACCTGGTCAATATAAACAAAGCCTTCTTGGGGGTGGTTAGGAATCAACTGTCCAGGTACGGAAAAACCTGAAACCCTCGCAGCTGAAGCCAGGTTGCAACCACTGCCATATACTTGTTAAACAACCAGAGTGCTGTGGTGAGACCAAATGGCAGGACTCCTAAGTGAAAAGGATTGTCCCTCCAACTGGAGGTAAAGGAGCTTGAGAAAACCATTCTTTGAGATGGGAGGCATCCTTTAGGTCTAAGACTACATCCAATCATCCTTCCTCAGAAGAGGCAATATGGACTGCATTGTGACCATCCAAAACATGGCCTTTCTGGAGCCTGCTCAGGTCCAAGGTATGTCCAAGGTCCTTTGGTAGTAAAAATCTGGAACACACCCCAGATTCTTTCTGGTCTGGTTGGACCTCTTGGATGAGGTGGATTGCCAGAAGCTTGCTGATCTCTGCTACGGGAAGTCTTTGATGGGGTGGAACATTGAAACCTTTTAGAATTTCTAAAGGGGATGAAATACCCTCTGGATATGACAACACCCAAGCATCTAAAGTGACTGCATCCCATACTTTGGAATGGAGAACTAGATGAACCCAGACTGCCTCCAGAGGTGAGCAGGACAACCCTTCAGAATCATTGAAAGGGCCTGCTAGAGAAAGCCCCACAGAAGCCCAGATACTGCAAACTACCACTACCTCTGGGGTGGTGTGAAATACAATTTATCCACCCTTGGAAGGAACCTTCTGGAAAGCATGCTGGTAAGAAAACTGACTTCCTAAATGGCTGCTTCCCACCTTTCAGACTCCTAGAAAAGCAACTGCTGGGCAGATGGAACAGACCCAGTTTGTGGCCAGTGTCTTCCGAACCTGTTTGCTTATCAACATGTCCTTAACTTTGGGTCTAAGGAAGGAGGACCCATCAAAGGGGCATTAAGGATGCTTTGAAGCAGCCCTCAGTTTCACAACCACATCTAGGCAGGACATCTCATATCAGGAACCTGCTGCTCTGGATACTCCAGTCATGTTCAAAATGAGTTTTATAGAAACACCAGTAATGGAAGTGAGACACTTTACTACCCTAGCTTTATCTGGGTATCTGGAGACTGCTGTGACTTGAGGGTCATCCTTGGGGGGCTGCTGCCACCACAGTGGCATGGACAGTTAGACCTTTGCTCCAGAGAAGCCTGTCCTTTGGGGGGGGGGTGCAAGGACTGTCTGGTTTCTGGCGTAATGGTTCAGTGCCTGCTCCTTCCATGCCCTGGGTGGTGCCCCCCTGGATAAGCTTATAGATCTCGTATCTTGGAGGGCATGGATGGGCCTACACCAAAGGCCTCCATGAGACTGACTCCTCTGGAAAGATGGCTCTGATGGCCCAAGCCTTGCCAGCTCCATCAAATCACCAAGAAGCAATAGTTATGTGGGGACTGGAGGAACCCTCTCCTAGGTCTGTATCCTCTGTGAAGGATTCTTTTGAAGCCAAGTGCTTCCTCTGGTACTTCCCCAAAACCTCCTGCTCCAACAAAGCAGAAGGGGACAAATGGGGCAACCCCTCAAAGGGGGTAGTTTAGAGACAGGCTGTCCAGGTGCAGTCTGATGACTGGTCAGCAGCACACATGGAAAATGGCAGGGGATGTTCTAACCAAAAACATCCTCTTTACATCAAAGGCAGAGGCCAAAGCACAAAAAAAGACCACTGAATTTGAAGACAATGCTCTATGACCCAATGTTGAGACCAGAGCAGAGCCATACAAGGCCAAGGCACCAAAGGGAGTGACAAACTAGACAGTGGTACTGTCAGCCTTGACACCATGGCTCTGAGGCGGTTGGCCTCTGCCAGGTCTGAGTCAACTCTACCCATGAACATGACTGATTCAAAGCACACCAGGCTGTCTGATCCAATCCAGAGGGTGGAAACTTCACCGGCCCCAAGAGCCTCATATCAGAGGAAGGAATTCTGACAAAGCAGAAGGTCCTGGAGACAGAGTTGGATCACAGGTGATAGTGCCCAACTGCATTTGGCCTGTAAAAGGACATCAGCTACTCCAAATCAGATACTGCTCACTGACCTGGATGACCAGCAAGACAGATGACCCTGATTATCTGATCCAAGCAAGAGGGGTTCGGAACTGTCAGGGAGAAGGGGAAGGCTCTTGAAAATGAGGAGTACCACCAAGGAAAAAAGGGGGATGCTACCCTGCCCAACAGTGTCCCTTTAAACAGGAAGGAACTGGGAATACTCGGGCACCAGTGAAGCCTTTTAATTTATTGGTGCCAAGGCAATAGGCTCCAAGGTGGAGCTGAAGTTGATGTGGAGGACCCTGGGGAAGCTAAAAGCCAAGGGATCTTCAGACCAGGTGAATACAGAGGAGCTGTCCCCAAAATGGAAGAGTATGACCTCTTGATCTCCCAGTGGAAGTGCTTAGGGTCTCCTGTCATAGGTTTTGCCGACCTCTGGAGGCCAAAAGCAGAGGGACTTTGGGATCTAATGAAGCCAGAGAAGCTGTCTCTTGAGTGGAAGCAGAGGACAACTTCTTGCACTTCCGAGGAGTACTTTAGAGTCTCACAGCAGAGAGATCTCAGACTTGGAATCAGAGGGAGAAGCCTTGGGACAAGAGGAACTAGTGAGCAGTAAGCCCTTGAGAACAAACAGCCTTGCACTCAAGCCCAGAGAGCCAAAGCTCTCGTAAATAGAGCACATAGTTCAAGTGCTCTGTGCCCTAACAGTATATGCATTTAAGGTATGCATCTTGAGCAGGCCAGTTTGTGCTCACAGATGCATTTTTAGAACCCCTTGTCCATACCCCAAAAGGCACACCAAAAAATAAACCCCATCACAATAATGAAAGGGTTACCTAACTACCTAAGCAGTCACTACCTATCTGAAAATAGCCAACACCTACCACTAGAAGAAAAAGAGGGTAAGGGAAAGTAAAAAATCTCACCACATGAAGTCAAAACTTCATATCAAAAGCTGAAAGGCACAGGAGCCAAGGACCAAGTTGCAGGCCAGAATACAGGCAAACTGGATCAGGAGTGTTTGAGGAGCAGGAGTTATGGGTAAGTGAGGTGGAGCCAAGCCACTCAAAGTCTTTAGAATCAGCCAGTGTTGGATCCGAAGTCCCACAGGATGGAGCAGACAGATAATGCATCTTGTTTTGCTATGGCAGAGACCAATCTGGCATTCCCAGAGTTGAAAAAAGCTCTTGCCAGAGCCACTGCTAGATTTGGCAAACTGGCTGGTCCCCAGATTTGGCACCCCTTGAGAAAAAAGTCTTAGACTTGTAAATGTTTTTCAACCTCCACACTATAGTTACTAAATGCATTAATTTCAGCATCTATAGTGTCAGACAGTTGAACTATTGGCATTTTGCCTGCACCCTAGCAGCTCTTAATCACTGCTAGCATCCAGTGACAGTTTGTGCCTGGAGCGGTCAGTCCTTCCAGTCCCATCATACTTACAGAATTGGCTATACATAAGGAAGAGTTGTAAAGTGCCATAAGGAATTCAGATTGCTAGAAATATGTGCACCAAGAAAGATCTGCATACTGTGAGGCAGTAATATACCTAGGGTGGGGTGAGAAGAGCAACTGTCCTGGGGCAGAAGTGTTTGGGGGCACAATTGACCATCCATCATTCCAAGCACTCTAGTGCAATACCAGCTTTTAAGAGCCAGGTTTGCAGTCAAACCTGAAAGCTGTACCCCTCTGTGTGTGGTCCGAACTGTCACAAATGCTTGCTACATTTGTAGAAAGCAATTTGAGAGGTTTCCCCCCAAACTAAAATCCAAGCACAACAGTGCTCAGTTTAGGAAGGTTATAAACTGTAGCAAGTCTTTGCTACATTTGTAGTGAGTAGCTTGCTACAATTTAAATGATTCACCCCTACACAGATTGGGTAATGGGATACTGTCTGCAGGAAGTATCCTGCAAGTTTTGCAGAAGTCCTTTTTTGCTCTTGAAGAGCTGAGGGTGTGGAGTGCTAGTTCGAGAGACCAGCAAAGGGCACGGGTTGAGCCAGCTAAGCTTTTGCGAGGAACTATTGGGCAGGTCACCTTCATTTACTGAACAGCAGTCTGTGTATAGATACAGGATATTTACCAAATGTTGTGCTATCTACGGTGTACTTACACAACTTTTTTTCTCAAACTGCTTTTGTCACTGCTGCACAATGTGTTGTACAACAGTTTAAGCAACTCCAAGACTTACTTTGGAATGCATTACTAGCTGTTGCGCAGCTGGATGTACTGCAGGATAGTTCAGAAGCAGCTATTCCTGATGGAGAGCAGGAAGCAGTTTCAAGCACAGTGGATGAATGCCTAGATCTCCTTGTAATGCTGTAAAACCATTCCTCTGACACTTCAGGTAGTCAGCAGTCTGACATTTACTTACCAGAACATGACTGCCTAAAGCAGTGTTTTTTTTGACAGATTTCAATATTGTCCATATCCTTCCAAACATGCAGCCTTATTCAAAATAACCATAGCATGGTCTGACACCAAGGTGCATAGATCAACCTTTCAGAAAGTAGAACTAGTGGGAATCTGGGAAGTTACCCTTTTCCCTCACAGCAGTGCAATCTTGGAGTGGTACAGCCTAAAACTCCCAGAATGTTCTATCCCTGTAATGCTAAACTTTAGCCAAGGTATGCTTTGCTCTGTTTGTAGTGCAGCCTGCGAGTAAATGAATGGCCTTCACTGATGCTAGAGCATCTCAATGTATATGTGTGCTCACCCTCTCACTCAGAGGTAACATTCACTGAAATGAATGCTGGTGCGTGCCATGCAGACGCCTCCAGTGACCTCTAAAATGCAAATCCCTATGATGGCAGGCTGTCACCTCTCTTGTAGCACTCCACTTGCCAAACATCATCTTTCAATTACTGTTATCCTGCTGTAACAGAAGTGAAATCACAACTACTTAAAATGATTTTTAAACTTTTGGTGCAGATAAAGGTGTGGTTTTGAAACAGATCAATACATTTACAAGCTTAACTCTTAGGTCAAACATGACTTATCTGAAACAAGCAGAACTCAAGTCATATAAATTATTCTTTGTTTGGAACTCTCGAAGTATGCAAGTCAGCTCCAGATATGGCAAAATTACTTCAAATGAGTCAGAAAACAACCTGACCCTGCTGAATACATAGTGTAAACAAAAATAAGCTCATTTAACAATTTTTCATAATAAATATTCAACTTAAATACAGTGTAGATCATGGTACAAGTTCTGCAATTAACACTTTGCATAACAGTTACAATAAGAGATTAGCTCACAGTGCCAACATACATATGCTCATTAACAATTATACAACTTGGCTTTGTATCAAGTGCAAAAAGGCCACTATTTTGGTGGAAGAGGATTCTCTGCAGTGACTGGAGTAACTGCATCGTTGTAAAAGGCATCGATTATTTCATTGTACATCTTCAGTACAACAGGTCTCTTCAATTTCATTGTAGGGCCTACAGCAATTAAAAAACAGAATATCAGATCAAAGAAAACCTGTTACATAACACATTTTCACCCAGAGGGCTAATCAGTTTTGATGTCACTGACATGCAAATGTCTTACAGTAATCTACCCTTTGCCTTAATTTGGAGAAATTATGGTCCTAGATGCTCTACAATAGCTGGAAAATGAACTGGTTAAATAAATCTTGACATTAAGTTACACAAAAGGTAATTAAACTCAAAATGCATGGTGTCTGGCTACAGGAATCAGCCTTTGCACAATTACCCATTCAAAAACATGACCACAAAACAAGCTATTAAGTAAATCTGATAGTAGATTTAGTTACATGAGAAACATCTAAACAGTTTACCAGAAAACTGCTCCTTTGCGTAGAATACATAAAAATTAAAGGCTCACATGCCAGGAGCAGGCGAGAAGAGGTACACACTCATGGCTCCTTTTAAAAAGTGTGCTAGTACAGCACTTTCATATTAAAACACCAAACATGTGCAGTAAATCACTCCAGTATCCTAAGCAGAGGAAGCAAAGGTGGAATAAAAAGTTTGTCCACACAATGTTTTAATCAAGAAATATCACAAATGTCACAAGCAATAACTTGCTTTCATCTGGGGTGATGCAGAATCCAGCCACAGTTGGCAGTGTTTGATCATTCATGCTTCTCTTGTGATCAAGCCACACCAACCACGAGTAAACTGTTGAATGCAAGTTACTGCTGAAATACAACAGGTAGAACTTTGCGTAAAGTGACTTGCTAAACAAAGCAGACATTGAGAGAATGGTTAGAAGACAGACCCAGCTTTTCTTTCAGAAATAAGAGGTCCTTAAAAAGGCAACTCTGTTATAAATC
Source organism: Protopterus annectens (assembly GCF_019279795.1). Taxonomy (NCBI): domain Eukaryota; kingdom Metazoa; phylum Chordata; order Ceratodontiformes; family Protopteridae; genus Protopterus; species Protopterus annectens. The sequence continues at coordinate 186,017,994 of NC_056747.1, read as the reverse complement.
CAGAAACAATGAAAGAATGATCCTGATAGGCAGGGGACATTTCCTTGCAGAAATTGTACAGTTAAGTGACTATATAATAAATCTACATATAAACATCCTACACTAGGATTTATAATTGATATAGATTTTTATGCTGACTGCAGAACACAAAATTTGGTTTATTTCAGCTTCTGCACTGTCTGTCATGCATTTTATATAGGCAAAACCAATAGGTGTCTAAAGGAACGTATCCTTGAACACCTTAGAGGTATAAGAAATAAAAAAAGACAAGTGCTTTAGCAAAACATGTGGAATAAGAAGATAGGAAACGTTTTTAATTTCATGGTTTTAGAAATAATAAATAAGAGGGGAGGTGATATAAGGAATAAGGTAGAGGAAGCAGAACAAAGATGGATTTTATTACGCCAGGCAGATAGGTCTCCTGGATTGAACAATGCTGTTTCCTTGAAACCTTTAAAATCCAGACCACTAAAACATTAAGTAGTATGTATTATTACATAAAATATGTCTGTTATATGTATATTTTATTTAATCTTATGCAGAATATAAGGCAAATTAATGTACTGATGTATGCAATTTTAGTCTATGTCATAGTTCTATATGTGTTTTCATTGGTTGAACCATATTTTAAATACCAATGTTTTAACTGTTTTTATGAGTCTGAAGAAGCGATCAGCTGACTTAGATCGCAAAAACGCTTACTCTTATTTAATAAAGTGATGTGAAACTGCAAGTGAACCATTTCCTCCCTTGACTACTACATCTCAGTTACAACTTTTGGTTTTATAAAGGGCACTACTGTGAAGCTGCAAGTGATTTCCTGACGTGGATTATTCCATTTTTATCTTCAGCTGTGGTCTAACCATTGGTGTTTTCATTTTTTTCAGACCTTGACATTGTTTGCATACTCAAGTTCTGTAGTATGCTGACATAGCATACCAAAAAAAAAAGAACTTTATGAACGTGAGCAAATGTTCTACAGCTTACAACCAACCAGTATTCTTTTACTGTTAACTGTACTAAGACCATCCTTTGTTCTCAACCAGAACAGCTGAACACAAAGGCCGTCTATTACTGAAAGCCAAATATGAAGAAAATGCCAGGTACTTAACCTTACCCCTAATGAACAAAAACTCCAACTATACAGAGTCAAGTCAATCTTATTTACGAGCAGAGAATCACTGTTCATTCATAAGGCAGTACCATCCAATGACACTTCTGATGGCTCTTATGAAGCAAGACAGCACAAGTTATTTTGTCAATTCATTTTCCAAACATCCACTAACTTATTCAGTTATGGGGAATCCCAGTCCTAACCGGACATTAAATGGGTGTAATTTAATGAACACATTCTGGACAGGGCACCAATCCATTAAAAGATATGCATCTACAAACAAATCTACAGGCAGTTTTATATGGTAACCAGCAATTCCTCCAGCAGTATTCGAGATTGAGGAAACCACAGCCACCAATGAAAACCCACCGAGACTTAGGGTAGACTTGAGCCTCATTTAATTTTACTCAGATTCAGTAATTAGCCATGTCACACGTATTAAAGCTCATTTTACCTATCAGAAGCCAGTAAGGTCAAAACCCAACCTCTTAGGCACTGCAACTACTCATCCACTGCACAAACTGACAATGAGAGGCAAGAATGCATTTACAACTACACCATTATAGTAGCTGCTAAATGTTGTTTAACATCTTCCTTCAACCCAAGAAGTGCAGTCTGCAATGAACAGGAAAAAGCTGAACATTAATATTCTGCTACTAGCTATGCCAACCAAATATTGGAATGATTACCATGGTTTTTATTATATAAATGCATCTATTTTATGCAGACCATTTCCAGATCTTAACATCTCAACTCATGTTGAGTATCAACATTTGAAAAAGGAAGCAGTTACAAAGATGAATAGTGGCTGGAAAATCATTCAAGGATTAGGACAAGCCATGCAGCTAGAAGTATAGTACAGTTGTGTACACTTACCATAAATGTAGATGTGTCTTCACAGTTGCAGTCATCACTGTAGGGTTCTTCCTGCCGGCAGGCAGCCCTCGGTTGGCCAGAATCCCAAAGTCTGGGTCCGGCGTCGGCTGTGTACTCACCCTCCCTGACGTCAGAGTGCCAGGGGTACAAAGCTCCCAGCCAACACCATGTTCTCCAGTTTTTCTTGCCCCAGATGTCAGGTGCACAAAAGTGACTGCTAAAAGTAAAACAAAAATGTAACATACAACAAACCCCATAACCTGTAGCAAATACACCTCAGAAGGGTGAAGTAGGAAATCATACCAATAAAAGTATAAGAGGGGATAGGAGGGTGGGTAACCCAGACTGCAACAGTGAAGACACTAACATCTACATTTATGGTAAGTGTACACAACTGTACTATGTTCGTGTTTCATTGTTGCAGTCATCACTGTAGGGTTGAATCCCAAAGCTGAGATAAAGGGTGGTGGTTATTGAGTAGAAGGGGTGGCTAGAAGGCCTTGCAACACTGCAGAAGCAAAGCCTGCCCTAGACTTAGGATAAAGAGGGAGATTATAGTGCTTAGAGAAAGTATGCACTGAACTCCAAGTTGCAGCTTCCAAAATATCTTTGGTAGGTACTCCCCTGAGAAAGGCAGCTGAAGTAGCAGCAGCTCTGGTAGAGGGAGTCCTAACTTTTCCTGGGATTTGCCTTCCATGATGAGAGTAACAAAATGTGATTCCATGAGCAATCCATTTAGAAATGGGCTGTTTTGAAATAGCTTTGCCTTGGGAATTTGCTGCATAAGAAACAAACAGTTCTGTTTTCCTGATATCCTTGGTTCTGCCAAGGTAAAAGCGAAGCTGCCTGTGCACGTCCGAAGAATGCAAGATCCTCTCCTCCTTATTTTGTGGATTAGGGAAAAAGGTTGGCAGGTGAATAGTTTGGTTTAAAGCCACTTTAGAAACCACTTTAGGCATGAAAGTAGGGTTAGTCCTCAAAGAAACCCTGTCTTGATGAAAAATAATGTAAGGTTCCACAGCCATGAGCGCTTGCAACTCCGAGACTCTCCTGGCTGAAGTTAAAGCCAGTAGGATAACAGTCTTCCATGATAAATACTTTATATCAGATGTGGCAGCAGGCTCAAAAGGAGGCAGAGTAAGTTTTTCCAGGATGTAATTGAGATCCCAGGCAAGAATGGGCGGTGTCCTAGGGGGCCTTAAATTCTTTGTTCCTCTGAGACATTGTTTCAGAAGTGGATGTGAAAAAATTGGAGTCTGTATTACAATGTGCAGAGATAGCAGAGGCATGTATTTTTATGGTGGAAAAAGATAAACTCTTATGCAACATCTGTTAGGTAATGTTGAATCAATGGAATATTTGGAATGTGAGGATCTGATTCCTGAGCATGCATCCAGGTGCAAAATCTCTTCCATTTACCTTCATAAGATTTCCTAGTGCTAAGCCTTCTGGCTTCTAAGATAACATCCATGACCTGTTTGGAAAGTGTAGGATTAATCATAGGCCCTGAATACGCCAGGCTGAGAGTTTTGATATGAGTGCGCAGGACCTGGCCGTGGTGTTAAGACAAAAGATTTGGAATCTGAGTTAGAATCCAAGGAGGTTCCTGGGATAGATTTATCAGTGTTGAGTACCAAAATTGTAGAGGCCAATTCGGGGCTAATAAGATCAGCTTTGGTTTGTCCAGTTTTATTTTTAACACCAGCCTTGGTAGAAGAGGTAGTGGTGGAAAGGCATACCTAGAGAGGTTCCTCCAACTGAAAGACAGCATCCACTTTCCATGCTAGCTTGTGATATGTCCTTGTGCAAAAAGTCTGGCAGTTGTGGGGAAATGCAAATAGATCTATAGCCGGGCAGCCCCAAGCTTCTGTAATCATCTTGAATATTTGGGTGTCTAGCATCTGCTCGTGTGGGTCTGACAGGTTCCTGCTCAGGCTGTCTGCCAGAGTGTTTTGTTTCCCTGGCAGGAATTGAGCTTGTAGGTCCACTTTGCAAGCTAGTGCTGTGTTCCATAGAGTCATGGCTAGTCTGCAAAGGGGGTAGGAGTAAGAACCCCCTTGCTTGTTTATGTACCACACATTATTGTGGTGTTGTCTGTCCGTATCAGTAGTTGCCCTGGCTGTAAAAGATCCCTGAAAGCCAAGAGGGCATTCTGCACAGCTAACATCTCTTAAATTGATATGTAGATGCTTCTGATCCTCTGTCCAAAAACCTTGCAGGCCTTTCCCCTGCAATTGGGCTCCCCATGCATAATCAGAGACATCCGTGGTCATCACTTGGTAGGCTGGAGGTAGACTGAAGGCTTTCCCTTTGTTTTGAAGACACGCCATGGCCCACCAATGGAATTCCTTTTGCAGGCAAGGCAAGACAGCACTCACTGTTTCCAAACTGACAATGCTGGGACCATACACTTTTTAGGTACCATTGCATCTTCCTCATATGCAGTCTTGCATATGGTACGAGTAGGATGCAGGAAGCCATGTAACCCAAAGCCTGCAGGAATTTCCTTGCAGTTAGCTGAGACAACCCCAGGCTTTTGAAAGTTGAAGCCAGCTGTAGTTTTTCTGATGTCAGCAATGCCATCTGGGTTGTTGCGTTTAAAAGTGCACCCACGAAAGTTATCTGTTGAGTGGGTGTCAAATTTGACTTTTTTACGTTCACAGTGAATCCCAGGTACTTTAGTAGATTCTGAACAAATTCCAGGCGCTGGAGTAGTGTCCTTGCTGTCTGCTTGAATAAGGCAGTCGTCCAGATAAGGGTAAATTTGAATTCCCCTCGAGTCTGCAGTAAGCTACTACTGGTGCCAGGCACTTGGTAAAGACCCTGGGTGCAGTAGATAAGCCAAAGGGCAACGCAGAGAATTGGTAATGTTTCGAGCCTGCCTTGAACCAGAGGTTTCTTCTGCAATCCTGTCTGATTGGATTTAAAGGATTACCTACACATTCCTATGTCACCATCCATGCATTTTTGTTCAACATTGGCAGGAGCTGCTGCAGAGTAAGCATCTTGAACTTTGGTATATCCAGGAAAGTATTTAAGACTGACAGATCCAGGATGGGTCTCCAAAGTATTTTGCTTTCTGGGAACTAGAAAGTCTTGAATAAAAGCCTTGTCCCGTCTCTGAATTTGGAACCAGTTCTATGGCCCTCATAGCCATGAGGGACCTCACCTGTTTTAACGCCTCTGCCCATTGAGTTTTGGGTAGGTCTGGCCATCCGTTTGGTTTTGGTAAGGTGTGAAAGTGGAATTTGTAACCTCTTAAAACTACATCCAGAACCCACTTGTCTTGGGTTATGCAAGTCCAATTTCGGTGAAAAAGTTTTCCTCCCAGAGGAGCTTCCAGGAGAGGTTCCTGGAGCCATGCAGAAGTTGTCATTAAGCCTGTTTCCTGAAAAGGTTGAGACCTATCTTCTCCACCTCTGGGGGTGGAAGCACTCCACTGTCTAGGTCTATAAGAAGTCTGTGCTTGGGCCCTCCCTCTGGGGCACCTATATCTACCCCTTAGAGGCCTGTCCGAGCTGGGAAAGGACCAATTTTTAGCAGGCCAATTTCTGCTAAATCTAGGAGGCTGAACGTGTAAGAAATCCTTAACAGTTTGCATAGATTTTGCCTTATCCTCCATTTTCTTCAAAACCTCTTCAGCCTTAGACCCAAACAAAACATTATGTTGAACAGGAGCATCCAGTAACTTTGCTTTCACTTGATCAGGCAAATTTTGTTCCTTTAACCAAGCATGCCTTCTAATGACCGTGCCAGTGGCAGCTGCCCTGCAAGAGGCCTCCAAAGCATCAAAACCACAGTTGTAAGGTATGTTTTCCCACCTGCTCAGTAGCATGCATCAAATCATGTAATTCCTTATTGTTGGCACATGCAGAAATGGTACTCATTTTTTGTTTCATAACAGTCAAAAGGTATTGCTGATATTTCAATATATGAAATGTACACTTTTTTGCCCCATCTCTCCAAAGCTCTAGAATCCTTATCTGATGGAATAGGGTTCTTAGCAGTGGCGGCCTTAACACCCTTAGGACCCTGAGAAATGGTTTCTGGATCAGCAGTAGCATTTTTATAAAGAAACTGGTGGGAGTCAGGGACTCTAATATCTATCAGGTTTAGCAGGGGCCGGAGGAAAGGAGTCAGACTCAGAAAAGACATCCACAATATCCAAAATAGGATTATAGCCAGAGGTCTGTGTTGGGGAAGAAGGAAATCCCTAAGCCTTCTCTTAGATTCAGAGTACTCCTGCCCTTCCCAGTGAAAATGTTCCCTCATGTCATGTAAAGTTTCCCCAAAAGAATAATCCTCAGGAGGAGAAGCTGAAGGAATGGATTCCTCAGCATCAGAACCCTCATAAGGAGGGAAAGTATAATCCTGTTCAGAGGAAGACACTGAAGAGATAGATGCCCAGAGGATTCATAATCCAATTCCTGTCTTGGCCTTTTGTCAGGAGGGGGATGTGAACCCCTAATCAGTTAACAAGTCCTCTGCCATTTTAAGCATTTGTTTTTGAGATTTAGGTCCCGGATCAGTGAAGGCCCGGGCTTGAGTTTTCGTTTTAGGAGTCTTTGCCTTTACCTGAAGCTGCGTAGCCCTGAAAACCCCCCTCTGAAGCCGGTACCTGCATAGCGGCTCCGGACCCATCCGAGGGAGCATTATCTGAAGGTCCTACACCTGGGGTATTTGAAGGCCTAGTTAGCTCCTCGTGGGAGTCAGTTTCGGCAAGCGGTTCTGTAATGGCCAACGACAGGGGCTGCGAAAGCGCCTCACTGACGGCCAAACCAGCAGCCTGCTCAGATTGTAAACTGTCGTCTGATTTGGACCTCAGAGGCCTATCCTTATCCTTGCGCCTTTTATGAACTCCGGTAGTCAGAAGCGTGTCCGACATGTTATAAATAAATCGCCTCCCAAAGTAATGAAAGGCAAAATCGTATCTCCTTTTAATAGTACGTTGATTAAATCTAGCACAAAACCGACAACTAGCTACATCGTGGTCAGGGCCTAGACAAGGAATACAGTAAGAGTGAAAATCCTTATGAGGCATTTGCTTCCCACATGAAATACAATTAACTTTTTCTGACATCAGTCTGGAGCAAGAAAAAGTTTCTCCAACGGAGTACTTAGCTTTGAAAAGGAGAATGTCTTCGGTATGAAGCACCAAAAATAACAGGAGACAGCAGACTGGCACTTGCGAACTGCTTCCACTGCGCGGCAAGAAAGACTTGAGAACATGGCGTCAGCTGGGAGCTTTGTACCCGTGGCGCTCTGACGTCAGGGAGGGTGAGTACAGAGCAGACGCTGGACCCAGACTTTGGGATTCTGGGCGACCAAGGGCTGCCTGCCAGCAGGAAAAACCCTACAGTGATGACTGCAACAGTGAAACACGAACATCTCGTTTACGAGCAAGATGGTCAAGGTCTAATGCAGAGAAACAGAGGGTTACAGTGGAACCGTTTAAAACAGAAACAATATGGACTGGTTATTCAATAAAGGTAAGGTTTTACCATTATCTTTTAAATGCATGCATTTAAAAAGGTGCTATCCAGGCAGGTTACAAGCCATTTCTAAATGCAACATAATTATTCTCATTCCTGATGACAGGAGGCCACAGTTTTCAGTTGTAGCTTTAACTACCTTAGGAAAGTACTCTTCAGTATGTACGCAACAATCAGGTTTTCTAGGAAGAAATACCAGAGGAGGTAGTTTTCAAGTTCTAAATGAAAGAATGTCATATGCAGTAACAAGTAGGGATCCCGATTTTGAATCTGCAAGTCTTCCCAACTGCTGTTTGGTGGGTGTTGTTTTGGCTACAGTTAACAGCATACAAGAACTAGCAGCAATACACCAATACCAAATGCTCTGCTAGAGTCAACTATGAGCAAGTTAGATATCTTAACAGGTTTTCAGTTGTGGCAGAAACTTGGGGAATGTCAACTCAAGGTGTTGCCTAAAGTAAACTCAAGTCTAGCCAAAAGCATAGGTATGTCATTTGTGACACAAGTGACTGATGTATTAACGAGGATTATAAAATTCAGAGCCTATGCAAATTTTAGTTATTATTCAGTTCCAACCACACCCCATGATTTGTCTGTGGTTATTGCTAGAATGTAATCCATACCACATGTTGGGGACATTGTCACTGTTGGAACCTGCTTTGGATGAAATTAACTTCAGTAGGAACTGGTCACAAATGTATATGATTTAATCAGTTTGTGTTCAGTGGAAAGTGAAACGGTGAAAGACTACAACCCCTTGTGGGACACTACCTGTTGAGGGGTGCACATGCACAAAAATAGCTAAAGGGCTAGCAGCAAGTTTTTCAGTTTACTACTACTTTAATTATACTTCAGTGTCAGGACTTCCACCAACAGGTTTCGCAACTCTCTGGGATCCATGAGATACCAGTCGTCATGGGAAGCTAGATGCTGTGTATTTGTAGAAACTATAAATTGTTTTATTCTGAAAGTAATGGAACAAAACAGTTAAACACTGCCCAGGAGCTCATAAAATACACTAATCAATGGTAAGCACCATCACAACTGCTTCAGACCATAGAGTATGTAAAAACAATAAAACATTTATAGGGCCATCAATTAACCTCTAGTCAATCATTTCACAGCATTAGTCCCTTCAACTAGGCACTGTAAAATGAAATGGATATATACATCACACAAACCTATCACAAATAAAATGAAACAAGTGAAACACCTAAAATTATAAAATGTATAAAAAATAAACTTCACTATCTAGGTCCCAAGTCCCCTTCCCTTCAGAATAGGTCTCAGAGGGACCTTTTCATTCAGTCCACTCCCCTGATTTGCTCTCAACCTAATCATCCACCTAACGTCTCTAGCTTTGGTGAAATTCCAAGCTACTAAAAATAGTAAAAACAAAAAGAAAACTCCAGCAAAGCTAGAACTTCCAATAAGTGACCTCCCAAACCTCTTGTATCAAAGGCACATGGGATATATGCAAGTGAGCCTTATGAACATTAGGTGCTTCAGCTAATTGACAGTTCTGAATGCCCATGACTTGTTTAGATTTAATGGACAATTTCAGGCCAATAAAGCCAAACTCCACTAGGTGTGGATATGCATATTTCAGCCTTATGACCTCATCGGCACAGCACAAGCAGAGTGTTTGACTAAGCTACTAAAAATACTAATTCACAACATATTTCCATTTTTAGTAGTCAATAGGACACCACTTTGTATCCGGGGAGGGGGGGTGTGATGTCAGGAATTTCACCAAAACTAGAGAAGTTAGGGGGATGATTTGGTTGACAGCAGATCAAAGGAGTGGACTGAATGAGAAGGTCCCTCTGAGACCTAGTCTGAAGGGATGGGGACTTGGGACTTGGGACCTAGATAGTGAAGTTTATTTATTTTTTTTATATATACTTCACATATTTTATACAATTTTTAAGTGTTTCACTTGTAGGTTTAATGTGCGTTACATATATCCATTTTATTTTACAGTGCCTAGCTGAGGAAGGGACGGATGCTGTGAAATGACTGGCTAGAGGTAAACTGTTGTTCCTCTAAATGGTTTATTTTTAAACACTCTATGGTCTGATGAAGCAGTTGTGAAAGCGCTTACTATTGAATAAAGTGCATTTTATGAGCTCATGGGCAGTGTCTCGTTTTTTTTTTGTTCTATTTCTTGCCTGCTGCGCCAACTGTCTATTCATCTCAGCCAAGGTATTTAGTTTTATCTTCTATTCTAAAAGTAGTTGTATTATGCTAAACTTGACCAAACTCCAGGTTCTGAAGCTTGCGGACCTGAGGAGTCTATGCGTTTTGAGAAATCTGTTCCTGTCAAAGGAAGACACCTTAAAGTGCATCTTGCTGCTCGGTACTGTAGCTGGAATTTGTAAAGGAATTTAAGACTGCAAGTGTTAAATCCTTTGTGGAAACCATGTTGTAAATAAGCTCAGATGCTTGTAAAAAATATATACAAGCTGTTCATATACAAACTTTAGTTTAGCTAAGGGGCAGAGCTCAATAATGGGTCCCTTGTCCTTTACAAAGGACCTCTTAGGAAGAGGTGTATAGTTGTACACAAACTGTGGCGGCACTATTCTAGTGATTAGATGTTAAAGATGCATGTTACATTCATCCCTATTATTGAGGCAGCCACAGCAGTTTGAGGTGTAATGACAAGTTTTGCATTTCCTTTCTGAAGTACTTCTGAAACAGAAATGCATAAGACAGCTTTAAAGGGATGGGTATTTTGAGGAAGAAAGGCCTGTTGATTACAGGTACTGGATTCCAGAATGTACTGGAATTGGGAGGGGATGTCACTGGGGGATTTGAAAATGAGATTTCATCTAGCCCTACTGTTCTTGCCCAAGCTTTAAAGGCTGTAACCCAGCAATTTGACCAATAGTTTCCATTAAGGTCTTTAGGTGAAACCATAGCAGTTTAAATTTTGGTTAAGTGGCTAATCTGCAGTCAATTCTTAGTGTTTAGAAGGCAAGTCCAGTTATGTCAGGCTCAGTCCCTGGCTCTCACTTTCCCTTTAAATGAGAAAAGTGAGCCAAATGTGGGCTTCCATTCATTTGGACCCCAAGGGGAAAACACGTATTACTTAAGAGGTTAATATGTCTTTGGTAAATGAAAGGTACATTTATCTACTAAGCTACCCAGACCATTCAAACAAACCTAGTTAGTAAGAGACTTCCACCTAATCTGGAAGTAGAGCGAGAATCAGTAGAATCCTGGGTCTCTAAGGAGTGGATTATGAGGACTGGGCAGCTGCTGGCAAGGAATTAGGACAAGCAAGTGAACACAGACATTACCGGTCAAGGAGCAAAATTGTTAACTATAAATTTTGTCTGGTAGGAGTTTAGAAAAAAGACAAATGGATTTTAGCACACTGTGCTGACAAGTGAAGTCATGCACTGGGAGGACAGGAGATGTACAAAAAACATGCTGGTCAACTGAAAGACCTCAAAGATATCTAAAAATTTAAGGCCTCATCTCCATCCAGTTATCCAAACAGATCACATCAGAGAAGCAAACTACAGTGTGCAAAGATGTACTGGTGTCTGGAGTTTTTCATCAGTTTGACCACAGAGGTCTCAACTAAAAGTCATACTCTGAAACCACATGGGAAGGTAGTCAAGCTTTAAATAGCTAGAAATAGTATTTAATAAGCAATTCCTCTCACTCCAACAGGTTTTAAATAAAGCAAATTTCTTACCCAGCTCTCCTCCAGATAGGGAGAAATCTTTGTCCAGAATTGTCCACTTTTGTATTTTCTGAGCATTTGAACTAGCAGAATCATTCACAACATTGATTCCTTCCTGAATGGCAGTGTAAATTGTTTTGTCTTTACCACCTACAATGTCAGACACCCTTGTGGCTTTACTTCCCAGGTTCTTGCAATATTCAACAGCTTCTGGAGTAAGAATGTCCTCTGGTTCCCCTGTATCTTCATTAATCGTACTCTGAAATTAAGAAAAATGGCTTTGTCAGTATGTTGCTTAACTACAGTATCAAAATTATTAAACGCTACAGCAACAGCAAACAAATACAAACAGTACAAATACCACACTTCCTGGTTAATATTAAGAACAATGTGATAACTGCTTACAAGGAGTGGGCCGATTAGGCTTACATCAGCTGCACAAAGGACAGTTCCCTCATGCTGGTAAGATTCCAAATAGATGGCAAGCAATGTGTGCGCAGAAAAAATGGAAAAAGCTGAATTTTTACAAAATTATTAGGTTCGTAGGAAAGTAATACACTAGCTGTCCTTGCAGGTCATTTTACGCCTAGCCAACTTCCCTTTCTGTAATCAATTAACCTATCCCACTTGGTTAGAGACAGGCCTTACCCATTCCATTCTCAATAACTATATATTACTAAGAATAACTGGGATTATACCACAGATAATTTGAAGGTACCCATACATGGGGTAAAGCATTTAGGAGCTGCCTGTATCAGTAGGACAGGGGCAGTCCTGGGGTAAGTCTCATCCATAGATCCAAATTGCACTTCAATATGGACAGAGATTAGCAGTTCTGTAATAGGGAGTCTTACATAGCAGCAGTATCCTCTGGGAGATGCACCTCTTCCTCCAGACTCTTCTGTTTCAGAACAGGCTTTATCACTAGACAGAATTTCTGTTGCCATTTGTGTGCATGATGCGCAGTAAATCCATCACTATTGGGATGGAAGACGCCTTGTATGCCAGACACAAATCACCTCAGTCTACAGGATAGCAAATATAGTAGCAGGCTTTTGAGACATTCCATGTAGGACATGTTTAGGCATGCATGTCTGTAGTCCATTTGCTGGATGGGTCTAGTCAAGATACATATGGGTGTAGTCAAGATACATGTCAAAGGGGGCATTAGTCTAAGAGTAGTCTGATGGCAGAGTAAAGGAGGACAATGTCATCCCTAGATCTAGAAACAATCCCTTTGTTTATAAGTTATGCACTATAGAAGGACCAACTATGGATACGTTGGTCAAAGTTGGGTCACTGACCAGACAAGCACTCAAAACAGTTTGGGTTAACATAGGGGTGCATTATCAATGTGGTAGTTCCATGGAGTAGTTTACTATGATTTTGGCACAAGTTATTTGGTAAAAAACTAGCCTGCAAGATAGTAAAGTCATCTGAGGATTCAAAGACTGTTCTTAGCTTGCAAACAGCCACCCAGGGCCATTTAGTACACTGACCTTTACATCAGAAAAGCAGAAGACAAACAGAACACGTCCCATGAGAGAACACTGAGGGACTACATATACAGATAACTCCTAATTTGATTTCCTGGGGCCAGTCAGTTGACAATCCATCAGGTGACAGTTTATTCCCAGTTTAATTAGCTTATTTAGCTTTTCTACTATGCCTGAGTGGGGAATTGTATCAAAAGCTTTAGCCAAGTCAAGGTGCACGCTGTGCACCTTTTTGCATTTATCCATTGCTTTGGTGACCTTTTCACAAAACATCTACCAAGATATATTTTATTTTATTTTTTTTTATTTATTATTTGTTGAAAGGCATTGTCCGACCGGACATGCTCATTTTCAGTTGAGG